>NC_072407.2:20382500-20445000 GCF_028858775.2 Pan troglodytes | reverse complement strand
GTTCTTTAGCACACTAGTAGCAACTTGATTTTAGACCTGATTTAGAAATAAAAAAAAATTGTGTGAAACAAGTAACATTTTGGAACATTTAGTGTTGGGCCAGGGGACAAGAAAATAATCAGGCTTTGAAAGGTATTCATGTATTTCATAGGATAGGGTAGCTCAGACTTTTTATTTATTGTCAAGTTAATTTAAGCTCTGGTAGCAATTTTAGTATACTGCAAGGCTGCTTCTGTTTAAAAATTAATTCTGAGCAAATGGGTTACAGTCTCCAAATACTTGGACTGTTTTAGTTGAAAATCAAGGAAAGAGGTTAATAATAGGTGGTTTGAATAGGCACCTACAGCTCAGGACTCTATTGTCCTTAGGAATACAGTTATCAGCAGCAGATGCTGTAGGCTTTGGTCTTCCCTGTGTAAAAAGTGATTCCCTCCTGTCCATACCCCTTTTGAGAAACAGGAACAATATATTTTTACCCTGTGCTTTTTATCTTCTTGGCATGGTTCTCCTCATTAGTTCACTCAGCACTGGGTCACAAGTATATTGGGACTGGAAAACTTATATTCCATGGAATTTTTATTTATTGTGATGTGTAAAAATTCAGAATCTTTTTCTTTAAGGATTTTTATTTGTTTTTGTTTGAGTCTAACCATTTTTCTGTCAAGTTTTCTTTAAAGAAAGTTAGCATTTGTTTCATAACTACCAAATACCAGGTATTTGCACATATATCAAATTAATCTCTTCACAACAACTTTTCAAGGAAGATGTGTTGTCCCTAATTTTATAGATGGGTACGTAGAGACTCAGAGAGTTAAGTAACTTCTGAAGTTCACAGATATAGTAAATGAGATTTAAGTCTTTCCTCTAAACCTTTCCATTGTACTGTACTTTTCCTTCTGGCAATAGATCCTGGTAAGACTGGTAGCAAGCAGTTTTCCAGTTCTAGGCACCATGGATGCAAATAAAGAATTACTTTTGATGAAATCTAAAAAGCTGGTAGATCAGGCATGATAAATGTAAAGTTTTTCAGGGGACTACTCAATTTTGGGAAATCGTGAGGTGGAGGTGGTGGTTATATGAGAAGAAAGAACAGGACCAGATAAATAATGCAGGATTCTTTCCTATAACTAACACCACAGCTTGGGAAAACCAGAAATTCTGTACCTTGGTAGGTGTGCAAATATGTACTTGGTAAAGAATCCCTTAAGTATGCAAGACAGCAGGTAGTCATACTTGTCTTTTATAATGATAACTCAAACAATTCTGTGCAATGATTCATGGAAACAATTGGATTCTCATGTTCTCCTGGAGCTGTTTACGATAATTCCAGCAAATGCAAGTGAGAAATTTAAAGCAAATAGCTATAAGAAAGGGAGGAGGTGGTGGAAGTACAGAGGGAGAAATACAAGATAGCAGCACTTTAGTTATTTGTGAAACCAGACTGTTTGGTGTGTATAAAAAAATGTGGAAATTTGGGTTGGTGGTAAAAACCTTTCTTCAGCTTTCAAAGACAATTACAATTTATAAAAATTCATGTCCTCATATGAGAGGCTTTTCTATTTCTTTTCCTCAGAAGTTAGGATATATGTAATGTTATATAGTAGTCATATTTTAAGAGGGTATCTAAATTACTCTGCATTCCCTGAAATCAGCTCTAGACGGGTAGTGTGTTAAATACATATTGTTCAAGCTCCTCATCTTGTTTTCTCTCAAGGCTGTTCTCAACACCGACTTTTGTAGTGAGGCAGCTCCAGTTTGTCTGATATAGCTGGTGTGGTTTCTCTGGTCAGAGATGGAAGGTAGAAATTGGATCTCATATTTCTCTGGGCCTTGAAATAAACGGGCAGTGACATTCTTATTTTATTTCATAATTGTCTGTGTAAGAATATAATTAAATGTTGATCATCTAGGCTAACCAGAAATAGCATGCTAGGAAAAGCATGGATAGTTAACAACCAACAAATATTTGTTAGAAAATTACTGTATAAAAACTACAGTGAACCTCTCAGCCTTGTGTGTCAGTAGCTTTAACTACTTCCTCAACCAATTTTGTTGTCAAATTGCCCAGAATGAGAGTTAAATGGATTGGTTAGAGAATTACCTGCTCTATGTTTCTTTCTCTTTTTTAAAGTTGTTAACTAGTAATTACATATCTCAAACTCTAGAAGTACACAGAAAAGAAAAAGATAGCAAATCCTTTTACTAAGCTCTGATTAAATGAGTATTTAGAATATCTAACCAGAATATTCAAAATAAAATTCTACAGGAATGGTATAAATTAGTAAAGAATAATTCAGATAATAATTGAAAATAGTTAATAATTTATTTAATTTAGATTTCAGACACTTTTAATTCTAATAGCATCTGCCCTGGCATTAGACCAACCTGAGTTGAAATTTTGCCCTCTGTATTTACTAAGTATGACCTTAAGCAAGGTTTCATTTTTTATTGTTTTAATAAACAGTTTTGTGCCTTGGCTTTCTTATCAGTAAACAGGGATAATGACATTATTTAACTTCTAGAGTTGCTCTAAGAACTAAATGAAATAATACATGTAGCAGTGCTTAGCACAGTGCCTGCCTGGTACTTTCTAAGCATCTAGTAAAAATTATCTATGTATTTTTTCAACCATCTCTTCAACATCCATCCATCCATCCTTCCATCCATCCATCCATCCATCCATCCATCCTTCCATCCATCCATCCTTCCATCCTTCCATCCATCCATCCATCCATCCATCCATCCATCCATCCATCATCTGTCCATTGGTTCATTCATTTATCCATCTTTTTTTATGTTTCTGACAACATAAATTGATTATTTTGGGAGGCTTTCTTTGCCAGGGAATATGCAGAACTTTTAAAATATGAGATGAATTTATTGTCCAGAGTGTGTGCAAAGAGGAGACACCCCCAGAAACCAGTTTATTTTAAGTCCTTTTTCATGGCTACTTTTTTCTGGTTGAAGATAATACCCTAAATTTATTTCTGCCTATTAATTCAATAATATTTAAATAATTGGGAAGTATTTACTGAGTGTTTCTTTTCACAAAACATTGTTCTAGGTATTGTGGGAATGCAGAGAAAGCTAGGATTTTGTTCTCACCCTTGAGAAGTTTGTATTGCGGTTGGGGTTACTTAGAAAATATAATGATATTATACATTTTTAAAAGATTATGTGAGGTAATATCCATTAAGTGTTGAATGAGTGATATAAAAAGTAATTTCTCACAGATCTTATTAGAGGTGTTTAGAAGAGGGGTAGATCATAGTTACCTGGAATAGTCTCAGTTGGTTTCCTAACACTAAGAAAGGAAAGTGAGGAAAATAGGGAGAGACAGGCATAGCAAAGGCTAGGAGGCAAGAATAAGTGAAGTTTGACTGGTGAAGATAAATGTATAAAGATTGGTTGTATCTGGATGGAGGGCCTCAAGTGCCAGGGTCAGGAGTTTGGACTTTATTTTGTCATCGGGGGAGAGCCACTGATGTTTTTTGATCAGGAGAGTGGCTTGATGAAGGGAGTAGCAGTTAAGATTGATTTGTTGGAGGAGATACTAAAATAGAGAAAGTAGTTTAGGGTCTGTTGTAAGAGTTTAGGTATGAGGTGTGAAAAAGCCCTGTGCCAAGGTGATTATAAGTATGGTAAGAGAGATCAGCATAAGAAACATTAAAGAATAGCTGATGGAGCTTCATGACTGGCTGGCATTGAGAAGCAAGGATAAAAATGAGGAGGTGGATAGAGTGTTCATGTTTTGAACCTTGATGATTCTGACAGTGGTACTCTTCTGGGTGTGGATGAATGAGGGGAGGTATTGAGGAAAATAGTGATGAATCTAGTTTTAAGGTGTTTAATATGAAATTGCAGAGCATATCTTGGTATAAATACTTAACAGTCATTTGAGGACTGTTGAATTTCTGGGCGATAAGAGAGTTTAGTGTTGGGGATATGGATATAATAATCTTATGACTTAATGAGATGCTTGATAAAAACAGTATAGAGAAATAATAATGTTTAGGTTGGCAGTATTAACATGGAGTGGTATTTTCTGTGATTATCTATTCACTTTAATTTAAAACAATAAGCTATTTGCCTATCTCTCCCTCTCTGCCTTTTCCTCCCTCTTTCCCATAGTATTGATTGTCTACGATGTGTTGTGCACTGTGCTGGGCACTGGGGATCCAGCAATGAACAAGACAGACGATCCCTGTCCTCATGAAATATACAGAATTAACTTGTTTTTTAATTAATCAAAATATTTTAATGAGTTCTCCTTTTACCCATTTACCATGAGCTTATGCTATGTAAGCATTTATCTCCCAGGGTCTGAAAGACGTTCTCTGACAAGAAGTTTCCTTTTCTTCCTCTCGTTGATACTTTTTATTTTAGTATATTGGAATAAATACTCTGTAGGAGTATAATTTCAGGAATTGATTAAATTACTCATCATCGAAGTTTAGGAAATACTGATTGCAATCCCCTTTGCCTGGGAGGTTTTTATTGTGCTGAGCTTATAAGAAGTGTCTCTTGGAAAAAATTGTATTATATTATTTGAAAGTTCTAAGAGCAAGGAAAAAGATGTTTTTCTAAAACCGTCTTATTTCTGACACCCAGACACTTCTCTTAATGATGTTAAGTTTATCTCAAATCAAAATAAAACGTGCAGCTAGAGACTGGACTTCCCCTTTCTCCTGTTGCTTGCTATCCTTGTTTTCCTTCTGATTTAGCCACCGATGTTCAACCAATGTCTTCATCTCATTCTTTCCTCTACTCCTTCATAATAAAATAGAGGAATGGAGAAAGAGGAACACAATGCAAGACTGAGGAACACCAGTTGAGACAGATACCAGATGAAAGCATTATTCTAATGTCTGGATTTGTATTCTAAGATTCAAGCTCAGGAGAGCCTATGCTCTTGATGAGCCTCAATTCATTTCACTGTCACCCTGGTGTAGTCAGTGCCTCCCCCTTTTTTGCTAAACTGGTCTATTTTTGTGTTAAATGATCATAAATGATGTTATTTAGAACAGAAGTATCTTTTCTAAAATTGGAATGGAATATTAGGCATATCAGGCATTAGCTATAGGAAATATTTCAAAAATGAAATGGTTAAAATGGAAATATCAGGCATTAGCTGTAGGAAATATTGGTAAAATGGCATATCAGGCATTAGCTGTAGGAAATATTGGTAAAATGGCATATCAGGCATATGGTAAAAATGGAATGTCAGGCATATCAGGCATTAGCTGTAGGAAATATTTTCTTTCTTGCTTGCTTTCCCTTCCTTCCCTTCCTTCCTTCCTTCCTTCCTTCCTTCCTTCCTTCCTTCCTTCCTTCTTCCTTCCTTCCTTCCTCCCTCCCTCCCTCCCTCCCTCTCTTTCTTCTGTTTTCTTTCCTCTTCTTATTTATTTATTTATTTTTTTGACAGAGCCTTGCTCTGTCACCCAGGCTAGAGTGCAATGGCACGCTCTTGGCTCACTGCAACCTCCACCTCCCAGGTTCAAGCAATTCTCCTGCCTCAACTTCCTGCAGAACTGGGATTACAGGCGCGCACTGCCATGGGTGGCTAATTTTCATATTTTTAGTAGAGACAGGGTTTCACCTTGTTGGCCAGGCTGGTCTCAAACTCCTGACCTCAAGTGATCCACCTGCCTTAGCTTCCCAAAGTGCTGGGATTACAGGCATGAGCCACCTCACCCGGCCTAGCTGTAGGACATATTTTCTGATAAAAATGACATTATTGATGGAAAAAGCCCCTATATTTAGAGCATTTGGAGAATGATTAGAGTTTTTGCTGTATTAGAAGGAATGATATAATTTGAATGTCTTAAATCTTGAGTTAGTTATGAAATAAAATCACTTCTCTAAGACAGCTTTTAAAATGCAGTTTGTTTGGAGCATTATCTATATTAATTATATTCATTTTAATTTGTATCTTAGGAATCTTTGGAGTGCGGGAGAACCATGTCAAATTTTCCGTCCTTTAATATTAATTTAGCTTCAGGTTACTGAGATCACTTTGGTAGTGAGCCAATATGGTCACCAAATTTGGATGAGAATTCTAGATGCTGAGTGTCTGAAAAACAGTTGTGGATATGTGTCCTATGCTTGGTTATTTTTCTAAACTTGTGTAGAGATATTAAATCACTTTCATGAGATGAATTTTCAACATCAAAAATATAAGCTACTTTAGAAGACGAAAACGAAGCGTACCTCTCTGTTAAAGAAAAATTAAGACAAAAGCTTTTGAAGTTGGATCCTGCCTGTCCTTTTCAACCTTCAGGAAGGTTGCTAGGCTAGAAAGACATCTCTAAAAACAAAGTTTTTATAATGGAAAATGCGCTGACATACCCTTTAATGATATAGGTTCAAATGGCAGTGATATAATTTGTAGGTCTTTGTGCTTGGAAATGTCTGGAAAGTTGTAGTGCTCTTATTAATATTTGTAGTCACTTTTTATGAATTAGTATTTCTTGTTTTTCATTTTTATTTAATTTAAGATGAATAAATCTTATTATTAAATAACATGAAGATTGCATCATAGCCTTCAGGATTAAAATGCACTCCTTTTTTGGGGAAGAAGATAGATATGTTTACTCTGTTGAAAAATTTAGATTTGATTTTTTGTTTTCTTCATGGTAATTATGTTTGCACTTTGCTGATCACTAGTTGTGCATTATTACAATGGAAGGTGACAATTTGATTGTCTTCAATTGGAGAAACAAGTAATTTTATATTCACTAAGCTGTCAGGTAACACTAACTCACAGTACTAAGAGCTCCTGGCAATGCAGCTTGGCACCCATATTTAACTGCTTTGATGCTTGTGTAACCTCTGCTGAATCAGAAATACTTTGCCTGCTGGAAATGATTTTCAGGCTTGTACAATGAGGTTTTCATTAAGTAGACAAACTGAAAATGAACTGCAAAGCCATGGTTGTTTTTCTCCTCCCCTTTTACCTTCTCCCCTTTTTCCCCCTCCTCTTCCCCTCCCTTTCTACTCTCACTCCCTTCCTCCCTCCCTCTTCTTTCTCTTCTTCTTGTCTGTCTTTGAATAGGAACCTGAAATTTATACCTTATTTCATCACATGAAAGAGTGGACTTGGTAAATTGCCTTATTTAGCTAAAGAAGAACCTCAGAGGTTAGCTTCTTTATATAAATTTGTTCAGTGTTTGTGTGAATTTTCATATTTTGAAACAATCTAAAGTATCAATGTTCATTTTTCTCTTTTTTTCTGGAAATATTGAAGAGGGAAATTCGAGTTAAGGATGGAAAAGTATACAGTGACAATTTCCTACACTTTGTCTCTGAGAAGTTATTGTTCTGGTTTATGATTTTTATTAATATAATTGGATAAGATATCCTGTACTTGGGCTTCCATATTAATGGGCCAGTTTCACGCTGACAGAGAGATGTCTGTTTATTCACTTAAAAAATTGTAGTTCTCATTTTATATGAAGAGGAAATTCAAAGTGAACTTACATAAATAAATTCATTCTGCTATTATTTTAGACAGCTTTCTTTCACTCCAGCCACACAGAGGTCTTTCGTTGAGCTATAAAGTCATTGTGCTAGATTAAAATCCTCTAAGTTAGTGTATATTTATAGTAGCCATTGTTAGGTTTTACTCTTATTGTTAAGTCACTGAATTTATTTATAAAATCTGGGCCTGGCTTTCCAAAGCAAAAATTCCAAAAAGTTATTGGTAGATAAACTGTGAGAAGACCATATTATTTATATTAAGCAAAAAGTATAGATAGAGGTTACATGAAGTCAAGTTGTTTTGATCCCAGGAAGAAACCAGATACTCAGGGACACTTAATAATTATAGGTTTTCCATAGGCAGTCAGTCAGCAGGCCAGTCATTAGGCTGGCTGCCTGTCTCTTCCAGCAGATACTAACCAATTAGACAGAGGTAGTTACGTGATGTAACATTATCAGGAGAAACAATTCATGAGTCAAAGCATTCCAAGACATATGAGCTCTAGTC
Organism: Pan troglodytes; assembly: GCF_028858775.2. NCBI lineage: Eukaryota > Metazoa > Chordata > Mammalia > Primates > Hominidae > Pan > Pan troglodytes. The sequence continues at coordinate 20,437,013 of NC_072407.2, read as the reverse complement.
CAAAGAACAGTCTTAAGCTACATAAAGTGACAGCAATATTGTCAGCTAAATATAAACTCTAGAAACACAAACTTTGATGACTTAAGAAGAATCTGTTCCAGGTAGTTCTTGTTTTGTAAGAAGCTCAGAGGGCCTTTGGAGACAATTTTGGTGCTTTGCTGTGAAAAATTGGACCCTTAGAAAAGTCAGAATCCATTAATTTAAGCACTTTCTTAGACACACTTCAAGGGCTTCAAATGTATTTCATTTACCTCATCTCCATTGATTTGACAGCTAATTCTAATCAGCGAGTTTTCTTCTAATAGTTATTGTCCTCATGTGTTACCATATCTGTTCTGAAAGTGCTGCTACAAACTCTAGAAGATAGGTTTATAACTTTCCAAGGTAATTCTGCAAACAGTTACCTTATTTTCACCTGAATTTTCTTAATTACTTAATGGAAGAAATAGAAAAATCTGGCAGAAGCAGAGGGAAGTTTGGAGGTGGATTGGGGGAGAGGAGGTGGTGGTGTTGTATAAAGTAATACAAATAATTAGTAAGCACCTTCCGACTTTACTGGAATGAATTGAGGAATGTTTTAAAAGGAATGTCTTCATTTTAATGTCTAGAATTAGGGTGTACCATGCCATCCTCCCTTCCCCAAGATCCTTGAATGTGGAAATTAGAGATAGAAGAAGAGGGTTTTAAAATCATTCTTTGCCCTAGGCTGGGTGGACTGGTGTCCTTTGTAGAGGTTCCTGGGTATTGTGCATTTTGGCAACTAAACATATCTGTTACTCATGTTCCTTAAGATGAGAGGCACTGTGATATATTTTTGGAAAATTAGTTGTTTATTTCTCAATATCAGCTTAAGTACAGCATTATATTAACAGTGAATTATCTGACTGAAATAAGTCTACCTTGGTAGCCTGGGGCTGAGCTGCAAAAATAAATGGGAATGTTGGCCTGAAGTTTTAATTTTTTTGAATAAGTAGAACAACTCTTAAAATGTTGCTTTATGTTAAAAACAGGACTTCTTTTGAATAAATGTAACACACCTGGAAAGTGAATGCCATTTGATAATAATCATAAAAATAATGGAAATATTTTCAAAAATTCAGTTAAATATATTGCTATGATGAATTCAGTGGCTCTTTTTGATAATTATGTAAGCTTCAAATGACAGTTTTGAAAGATGGATACTTTTCAAGCTATAATTAAAAAAATGTAATTTTGAGTGATTATGCCTTATGAGAAAGTTTAAAAGTTTGAAGTTGTTTAAAAATAATCCTGACTTTAAACACATAAAAATAACTGTTTTTAAAGAATAATGTCAAATCAGAAAAGTTCTAGAAAATATGATATTCTGAGATAGAGGACTTAATGTGCACGTATCCAGCATTCTCATCATTTTATAAAGTCTTGGGCCAACTAATTTTGATTTATTGTTGCAGAACAGAAAATAAATTTACTGTCTGAGTAAGTTTGTAGTAGGCCAAACATTCAGACTTTGTACTGGTGTTTTGGAGTAAAATAATTATGACTTTTCTAGAGGTGTTCGAACTGACTTCCTAGAGAACATTCTCAGTAACTGGAGGCTTTATCTCCAGCAATCTCATTTCCAAAAGTCCTAAGCCCGAAGTTCTTCCCAATGGCCTGGCATCCTGGGAGTTCACTTGATTGTTGGGCAGAGACATTTCAAACTCAGGCAACATATGATGGGAATTTAGTTTTATGTGTCCCAAAGATATATAATTCTCTTTGAAGGTTTTACTTGATAATAGTTATGCCCCAGAAAACCATCTTGTTTAACCAATGTGATAAGTTGACAATGTAGTTTTTCTCTCTGATTATAATGTACTCTGTGTAGTCAATACACTGGTACCATGTGAGTGTAATTTCCTCTTTTATTTTATCTCCAATGCACTGTATTATAAATAAACAGTTAAAAAAAACACCAAACAAATCTGTTGCATCTCCTTTTAAGATTGTACCACTGTAGACACTTGTTCTAGTAAAGTAGAATTGGGCGCATTTGATTGCATTTAAATTTTTCATGCTTCAGCAGTTTGGCTGGGAGCACAGTAAAGAAAAATCCCATGAGCGAGGATAGTTTAGAATAATAGAACTTGATTTTGTGTATTATAGCGGCAACATTTGCGCTGCTTTAGTTAGGGTTGTGTCAGCACTTCCATTATAAACCCCTGTTTTCAGGGGGTATAACTAGGGAGATTTTTTTTTTAATACAAATTAAAAAAACAATTCATTTGAATGATTTTTAAGTTATAATAGTGCAAAAATAAAACAAAGTAAAGTCACATCGAAATTGACCATTTCCACAAGGATTTTGATTTTCTTTTACTTATTAGTTATATAAGGCAGCAGCTAAAGTAAGGTGCTGTTTTAATATGTTGGGGATGAAAATTTTTGCAATGGAAAATTACTGACTGAGCATTAAAATAAATGTAAGCATTCCACATGACATTTTAAAACACTGAAACATGGGTATATTTGATTTATGAGTTTCTAAAGGAGAGTAACTATGGTACAGTGGTTATAGTAAAGGCATTACCAAAAGTCAAGTGCCATTGAAGCTTCTAGAATACAGTTTGGTTGGTTGAGTAAAATGTTTTAAAGGGGAAAGCTAAAGAAATGAATGAGATGTCATCAGGATTATTTAATAAAATATTTATGCAAAAAATCAGTGAATCAGATCTAATAATCAGCAAATCTAAAGTTTATTTAATAAACTGCATTAAAACCAATTTGTGCACATTTTATAACAAAACTCAAAACTGCCACCCAAAACAAAAATCAACAACAAGACCAAATGTAAAAAAAAGATGTAAACAAAAAAATCCCAACAATTCTACCAAAAGGAAATGCTCAAGGAAATACCTTGCTAAAAACAAAACCCATCTTTTTCACCACTAGCAATGCATTTGAGAACTATAATAAAGTAAAAACAAGAAATTATATGATTTGGAAAAGTATTTTTGGAACAAAAAATGTTAATTCCTTTGCTAAGGAAAGGGATTTCAAAACTGAGTGTGTTTTTCTTGATTGTTAACCATTGTTGTCCTACCTCCCCTGTCTCCTTTTCCTCTAACAATAGTGTGAACTGAGAATGAACACTCAGATTTAATATTGCTTTTTTTGGCAGCTTGTGTTTTATTTGCAACCTTGATACACATATGTATTTGTAGATGCAAAATAAAAGACAAATTGTGAGATGTTATAAATAGGTAGCATTCCGGAATGGCCACTGGAGGAATCACCAGAAGACTGTTGATGAAGTAGAGGTGAAGCCTTTCCTCACTAATTGTATTCAGCGTGTAATTTCTAAACTTCCCTCTGAATTTTGATTTTCAATTAACACTCCCCATTTGAAGATAATTTTCTATTTAATGTAATTGCAGGAAATAATTTATTGGCTGATTAAGACTGAGGACCCAGCCTTCCTTAAGAAAACATTCTAACAAACCATCCTTTAAACTCAACTCATAGATTTAGTCTATTTTTACAGCTGCAGAGTTGTATTTAATTAGGATTGTGCACTATTGTTCACTGGTGCAGTTTATAGTTGAAATTATTCTTAAGAGACTGTTTTCATTTTGAGTTTTGTCATGATTAATTTAAACTAAAGCAACAGTCATAGACATTGCTATTGGAAGGAGCCAATTCACTTTATAATAAGAGGATGTTTGTTGAGGGAACTAAAGTCACTCTAATTTTTGGATCATGACTTTCAATTGTATTGAACTATTTTAAAAAGCAGAAGTACATTCATTCTTTTGTTTTTAATGTGAATGATTATTGATATTGTCAGTATCTGAAATAGGAAATCACCCTTGTTTGTGGCAAGCTCTTGATAAACTTGCAGAACAATTGTAATTTGCCTGGTTTTACTAATAGTAGTTATGGGGCCGGTAAAGTAAGCCATACAGCAATTCTCTTATACTAAGAAGCATCCATTGGCTACCATTTTTCATAATTGTGTATATGTTTGTTAATTTGTTATTATTGATATAAATTGATCAAGAATATATCTGATTTATTGATATAGCACTCTTTAGAACATTTAATTCATTTCTTCTCAAAGAAATTATAGGCATTCTTTTGCATTCCCTTTCCCCCATTTTATTTTCTAGTATCAAATTTAATAGATACAATTTTTGTTATTTGTAGAATGATTATTATAAATTGGTATCAGCATTTTAGTATGTTTCAAAGCACTTCAAAAGCCTGTAATACTTTTATTTTGAACTGTGCATAATTAGATTAGCTGATCTTATATTAATTTTTTTCACTGTAGGATACTAAATCTGAGCCCCCTCATTAATTGTGAGAAATTTAGCATTAGCTGTTAAATCCTATGTGAAACATGGGCTGCTACATAAAAACTACTGTTTAAATTGGAATTAACTTAATTATTTTTCTTTGCACTTGATATTTCCTTCACTGCAATATTCATGAAAGCGTGTGACAGATTTGTAAATTTAACTGTTAATCTCAGATTTCTAGACCCTTTAATCAGTATTTATTTGTCTGTAGAAACAGTACTAGCAAGTTAATGATTTGCTAATTTGAAAAATGCTCATGTGGTTTCCTATGTTAACTGATTTGTGCATTTTTTAAAAAATGGTATGAAATCAATTAATGTTAAATAGCAATTAAGGTGGAGATTTTATTCCTTTCATTACACAGCAGTTTTAGAGCTAAAGATGTAATAAACTAAAAACAATGTAAAGTTTTTTAAAAAATGCTCAATTCCCTCTTCTGTTAAGTTATACACTTTCAGTGGTTTTATTTTCTAACCATTTTGCCAAGAAATTCATCTTAATAAAATGATATTCTAAACATTTTGAAATTCTATTTAATAATCATGGTTTTCTGATTTTATATGAGAGCACAGAATGGAGACGTTGTCATGCAGAGTGTAGTCGATGTTTATTTGTGGGCATATAAATGAATGTTCAGTATTGTATTTGGAGGTTTTAAATATTATGCACAGTAGGCATTTTACTATTTTCATGGTAAATGCTTCGAATCTTGTATGTACTTCCTAATATAAAATAGAGGTATAGCTATTTCAGATACTTAATTCAAATGCTACAAAATTGCCCTAAAACTAATCTAACAGTATCAGCCACTCAATCAATATGTCACTTAAAAGTTAAGTTACAACAATTGACTCATTTCAAAGGTCTTTTAAAAAGCTTTAGATGGCACTAAGTCGTGTTAGGCCCAGCCCTAATAATGCAAAGTGTAAACAAAGAAGTCAGGATCAGATTTGTTTAGGACTTTAATTATGAATTATTTACTCTGCTGATTATATTTTCCTACATATCCCCCTTCTTTTGCTCCTACATAAACCATAGGAGAAAGTTGGATAATTGTGCTTTCAAATCATCTTGCAAACTGACTCATTTGCCAGTTCATTGATTCATTTTTTTCCATTGCTAACTATCACCCTAAATACTTTCAAGAAGCTTATAATCTAGTTAAGAAAACTAGGAGGAAAAATATACACATACACACCCTGTCCATTATGAAAACTTACTCTGTAAAAAAATCATTAATGGATTGTAAGAGAGAAAATATGCAGTAATTACTGGGAAGAGGTTTGCTGAGTTAAAAGCAAAGAGGGAAAGAAGGACACATAAGCCAGGAGTTCTTTTTCAGGGCTTTAGAGTGGACCACAAATATCTCTAAAGTTAAATAACTTTCCTTCTTTCCTGAACTAGCCAAATGCAAGGATTGGTTTATGTTTTGTTATTGACAGCCATTTTTAATCCATTCTGTTTTTTTTCTGCAGAAGAATGTCTTCCAAGCAAGCCACCTCTCCATTTGCCTGTGCAGCTGATGGAGAGGATGCAATGACCCAGGATTTAACCTCAAGGGAAAAGGAAGAGGGCAGTGATCAACATGTGGCCTCCCATCTGCCTCTGCACCCCATAATGCACAACAAACCTCACTCTGAGGAGCTACCAACACTTGTCAATACCATTCAACAAGATGCTGACTGGGACAGCGTTCTGTCATCTCAGCAAAGAATGGTGAGCCTTTAAAATCTGACCACTGCCACTAAATGCATTCCTTAGAATGTCCTCATTATAAATAGATATTTTAGGGAAATAGATGACCTTAGAGTTATTTTTGTGTAGATCATGAAACAACTACCAGGTACATATTACTAAGATACTAATAACTGGAAAAACTTGAAAAATGGTTTGTGATTTAGTGTATATACATTTATTATTAGGTCAATGTGCCAGTAATATATTTTATCGATTGATTTTTGTGGGGGGATTGGTTATCTTATTCTATGAATCCATGAATTTAAGGTGTTAACTTGGTAATATCATAAAATAGGTATGAGCAAATAAAGTATGCTTATGTATTAATATTGAAAAATTTAAGCAAATAGGTCTGTGTGAATGAGGTCATATGTTGAATACACCTTCAATGAGAAAATGCAGGTATTTATCACTTTTAATGGTCATTCTTGACTTATAATAAAGCTTTTCTCACTTATGTGCTTATATATTAATTTCAAAAGGGCATGCAAACCTCGTGAGAATAAGTCAATCAGACTACAGGAGTTTTCTCAAAAAGTAGAAACCACATCAAATACATGCAGTGTATTAGCCAGCTTTCCCATGTTAAATTCCATCTCTAACCATCAGAACAGAAACCATAGTCAGTGACATTAATTATCTAGTTCAAAGCAAAAATATTCAATTTTTTTAGCATCTAGAAGAGATTAAAATGTTAATATATTTTATTAGATTAGAAGTTTTAAACCCCATTTTGCATTTCTTAATTTTTGGCTAACAAAAATTAAGTTAATGAAAATTATTTTAAGTGGGCACTGAGAAAATTTTTATTTCTTAACAAAAATAAGGTAATATTTACAATGCCTTTACTACTAATAACACATATTTAAATTCTTATTTGATGCTTAATGTCTCAGAGACTTAATTCAATAATTTATGAAGGCAGACATTTTTCTTTTTCAGATGATTTTGCAGACACAGTCAATGCTCTGAAACAGTAGGTGAGAAGCAGAGGATTGAAAGGTATTTTCTAGACTAATTTTAGTTTTGAAAGGGATCAAAATTGTACAATTTGATCCACTGGAAGATTTATTTTTCTTGAGTAGGAAGAAGGTAATAAAGCAAGTCTGTTTTTCTGATTGAACTTAAGTTGTTCATTTTAACACCTCCAAGGTGAAATAGATATCCAGTCACTGCCACTTGCGTATTGGCAAGATAATGGAGCGATGTTTCATTTTTATTTAAACAAATATTTATTGAGTACCATCTATGTGCCAAGCATTCTATTAGGTGCTGACTATATAGTGGTGAACAAAGCAGACATGATGCATGCCTTCATGGAGTTTATAGTCTGGGAGAGGGAATAGAAATTAAATAAATATATACACAAATATATAATTAAAATGTGATGTTTGCTATGTGTGAGGAGAAAGAACAGAATGCTATGTGAGAACATAATGGGGCAAACCTAATTTAGAATAGATGATTAGGAATGCCCTCACTGAGCCAAGGATGGTAAGAACTAACCAGGTAGAGTGGAACAAAGAGTAAAACTGCAGAGGGAAGAGCATGTATGAAGTATTTGAAGTGAGAAAGTTACTGCTTAATTTCAGAAAGTAAAAGATGGCCTTCATCGCTGGAGAGTTATGATGAAGGATGCAATATAGGATAAGATATAGTTGGAGAGATTGGTAGGGGCTATATCAAACAGGACCTTGGAGATAACATTATGGATGTGAGATTTGATCTAAGTTCAATGGAAAACGTTTGAAGCATTCAAAAACATTTCAAACAGATAAATTCTGGCTGTGGTATAATGAATGGATGGGAGAGAGACAAGAGTGAAAGAAGGAGGACCCACTGGGAGTCTATTTCAGAAGTCTAGGTGAGAGATGAATGGCTTGGATTAGTGTAAAGGAAGAGTGGCTAGAGAGAAAGGATGGGTTTAAGATATATTTTGGCTTTTATGCCAAATCTAGTCATAGACAAATAAAAATAACTGGACTGGAAAATATGGGTAGAAGAAGAAATAATACAGTTCAAATTTTATTTCTTTGAGAACACTATACTTATTTTTCCTAGAAAAATTTTGTTTGTATCTTGATAAGTGCCAAGTTACTTTGGTGGGTTATTATCAAACTTTTATGATCTAAAATTTTGTCTTAAAATATATATTAATAATTTTCTTACCAAATTTATATTGAATGTGGTTTATGATAGTATAAAATAGTTTAATGGTACAAATAAGTTAAATATTAATGTAAAAGAAATCATACTTGCTAGACATGTTTTCAAACTTTCACTTTCTTTTGCTATCAAACATTGCTTTCCACTGGAGCCTTTGTGTATTCCGAATGACTAGAAGCCAAAATATTTTGTTTAAACTCCCACTCTATAGTATTTCCCAGCTGTGTACTTATATGGTGTAATAAAAGGATTTAACAAATGGGAAATAGCAGCTGCATTTGGAAATTCCCTTTGTGCTTCTTTTTCACTGGATAGATTCAATATTTTGTAACAACTGTAATATCAGACCTGTAATGACTTATACTGTAAGTACCATAACACTTACAGGAAAAAAAAACAATAGAAGGATTTTAAGTTTCTGGGCAGACCTGCAAACCTACATATACTGTGTGTGTGTATGTGTGAGTGTGTGTTGGAGTGGGAGGACTCTGCTAATATAAAATTTAATAAACATTTTACCTCATTCTACTTTAAAATAAATATGAAGTCAAAAACATGTTTATGAAATCAAGTAAAACTTGTAGTTTTTTAATGGATCATATTCTGTACTTAGAGTCACAAAAAATAGTTGTGAAGAAATAAAACTTAAAAGAAAATCTAAAAAATAACAATAATTTTTTTAGCACTTATACAGTTTCCATTGTTATTTACTTTCTGTAATGGCCTTCATGGCCCTCATTCATGAACTGTTAGAAACAAGCCCTAAAAGTTTCTTATCTCTTGGGTTCAGGAAGGGTTTTACTTTGAAATGTCATGACCACAGAGGAAGTTTTCTGTCAGAGAAGGTGAAGACAAAGCAAAGAAGCTCTACTAATTCCCACTTCTTGATTAGAAAAAAAATCTTTAAATGTGAAAATTCTGATTATTTTGAGGTGACACTGCAACAAAATATGAGACCACATAGGTTCAAACAAGAAAAATAATTTGTAATGGCATAAGCAAAGAAGGAGAATAGAAATTTTAGAAATAGGATTTCAAGGACCAGTTTGAGATAAAAAGTTTTAGATTCTGATTTTAATCATAATTACCTATTTATACACACCAAATTGTTGAATTATAAATTTAATGTGCTATGTTAATTAGTGAGAGCCATTTGAAGGTTGGAAAGTTAATGTAAATAAGATTCACTATCCTCTATCCACAACTGCTACCACTTTCATCATGGCACCCAGTGTGCCAATACCTTTTTTGCAGAGGAATGTTGACACTATCCACTAAAATGTGCTTTTGTTCTCATTAGGACTGACTCGTTAGGCTGGAATACATTCACATTATTTTTTTTCATGGAAAAATGTACAGCATATTATTATTTTTGATGTTAAGCATGGAGAGGAATATTTTTGTGATAATGTTTCATGACCTGTATATGATATTGTGTGTAATGATTATCTGCTAGATTGCAACTGTAGAAAGGACAGATAAACTTATATATTGTTGGTGATCTTGTCTGCAGACTACATACAATTTTTTGGTGCAAATTATGTATAGCTACTTGTATCAAACAGATAAATTGCAACGTACATGTTATTTTGAGCCTTCCCTTCCTTACTTTTTTTTCTTTTGCTTTAGAGTATAATTTAGAAAGGAGTTATTATCATCACTGGATACCTGAGTGTATAGTACCTACTAAAGTTCCAGGAACAAGGACTAACTTGTGAATAATGTAGTTAAGATCCCTGTTATCATAGAACTTAGAGTCTAGTAGTATGGCAGACAATAAAGAAGTCTTATAGAGTGAGACAATTTCAGACAATGATAAGTACTATGAAGAAAAGTAAGAACATGTGATAGAGAATTACTGCTTTAAAAAGACTGGGGAAGTTATTTTTGAGGAGGTGACATTTGAGCTGAAATTGGAATAAAAAGAATCACTGTGCAAAGATTTGGGGAAGACACCCAGTCAGAGTGTATAATAAGTACAAAAGTCTTGTAGTTTGTATGTTTGAGAAACAGAAAACAACAGAGTGGCTGGTGAGGCAGAGAATGGTATGAAATGAAATCAGGGAGGCTGGCAGATTACAGATATTATGGAGTCTCATAGGCTACAGGGAAGTGTTTAAACTTTCTTTCAAGTGTAAGTAGAAGCCACTGGAAAATTTTAAGCAAGGGAGTAACATGATTTGATTTATGTTTTTAAAAGATCACATTGCCTGCTGTGTAGAGAGTGGACTGTGAGAGAGAACATCAGAAACAGGGACACTGATTAGGAAACCATTGCAGTAGTGCAGGTGAGAGTTTGATGATAAGCGGAAGAGTGAACAGTTAGGGAGGTTATTCATTGAAGAGTTCTCAGAGATTCTGAAGAAGACAAAATTTACACAAAGGGTGGAGACAACATTTTAAGTAATGTACATGTGGGCAGAAACATAGTCAAGAATGACAAGAAATGACATTGGTGAGACCAAGGAGAGGAGGGAAGCGAGTAGAAATGCTCTCGGCCAGAGAATGGGCCCAGGCGAGAGACAAGCTTTTTGCCTAAGAAGCAACTCTTAGTAGGTGGCTTCTGTGGTAGGCCATGGAGATGTGGGTAAGGCACCAACACTCTTATGAGATACAAAATGTGATGATTGTAAGTGGGAACTTATGTACATGTGTACACTTACACACATTCTTATATTGGTACACATTTTGGCAAAAATATACATGTGGCTTTTAACTACTAGTCTAAGTAGGTAGAAATAACCATAGTGGACTATCAGCCCCAGAATATCTGAACTTCTTATTTTAGAGACCTACTTAAATTCCTCCAGGGGAGTTTTTATCTTCTAGAAAAGTTTTAAAATAAGTTTCCACCTTAAATAAAAGATGTCAATAATGCCCTTTGTTGTAATTGAATGAAAATAATGGTAGGCATGCTGAGATATTTAATAAATAACTATTGGGGAAAACACCTTCTTGCTTGCAAACAATTTCTACTCTCTGCTTCTCTAGCTTTCAGTCTCATGAAGTTACTAATCAACTCTGGAGTGTTTTGTGTTTTTCACTTGGAGTCATAAAATTGCTGGTGTGGACTTTGTACCATTTCTGGGAATGGAGCTATTGTCATTACATGATAACAATCCAGGAATTTTTAGTGAGGATCTAATCTTCAGTCATGCTGTTGTGACAGACTTTGAGAAGATTTCTAATCTTGTTATTTTAGAGAAGATTTTAAAAACTTGAATTGTTGCCAGTTTTTTGTAAGATTTTGTCATTTAAGATAGTAGGCAGCACCAAAATGAAATTTATTTCCCCACTTTTATTGAGACTGTACTTTAGAAAGTGTAGTGAAACCCACTCGTTCACTTGGTTCTAACTAGTGTATAGTCATAGTCATAACTCCTAAGGTAAGATTTATGTACACCTTTGTGATACCTGATTGGCCTATGAAGCACTGGAAAAAAGTCCATAAACCTGTAAGGTTTAGACTTCTTGAGACATTTAGTTACTACTTCTCTCATTTTTGGATTTTGGAAATTCATTCAGTTTTAGTAAAGTTCAAGCCTAGATTTCTGTTAACAGGTGAAAATGGCCATCCTTACCTTGAATCACTGAATAGTATTTTCTAGGAAGACTCATGGGAGATTTCCCAGTTCCTGTAACTTTGAAACTATATTTGCATACGGTACTATCTCTTTTTCAACCTGTTTCAGAAATTTAATGACAGAAATTTATTTAGTATTTGAACTAAAAAATAAAACATTTTATTGCATGGAATCTGGCAAAGCTCTTGCTGTGGGTAGTGAAATAGACAGCAAATGTTGTCTAGTGTTGACACATTGATTTCCTTTATATTTTTACACCCTGATAATGTGCACTGTCCTTTAGAAAAAGTATGTATTTTTAAAAGTTCCCCAAATCTAAATTGTTTAAATTAAACAAAGGGTTACTGGTATGATACTTGGAAGTATCTCGATGTTTATGGAAATATAAATTTTTTTCATGATTCTTAATTATATAATATGCCTTTCTAAGGATAATTTTTGGAAAAATTTTCTTTCTTACCTAGCATATTATTAAAATCTTCATCAAAAGTAGAGACATTAGGCTAGGCGTGGTGGCTCATACCTGTAATCCCAGCACTTTGGGAGGCTAAGGCAGGTGGATCACTTGAGGTCAGGAGTTTGAGACCAGCTTGGCCAACATGGTGAAACCCCATCTCTACTAAAAATACAAAAATTAGCCAGACGTGGTGGTGCATGCCTGTGGTCCCAGCTACTCAGAAGGCTGAAGCAGGAGAATCGCTTGAACCTGGGAGATGGAGGTTGCAGTGAGCCAACATTGTGCCACTGCACTCCAGCCTGGGCGACAGAGCAAGACTCCATCTCAAAAAAAAAAAAAAAAAAGTAGAGACATTAACATGCTCTGGAATAGTTGGCTTTTTTCCCCCTTGGGCAAGAAGGAATCAGGTATGCATGCTGATTAACACACTCCAGTCATTAACATGTGATTATGTGGGCTGCGTATTGAGCACCTGCCAAAATATAAAAATCCAGTACTTTGCTACATCTGTGCAAAGACTTTTTGCATTTCTTTTGTATTTTGACACATCAACGAAAATCGGACATTAGTGTCTTTTTTTTTCAGTGAAGTTGTGTATTCAGAATGTCTTTAAGGAGATGTCACATGTCATGTTTATTTTTATTTTAATCATTAAGTCTGTATAAGATCCAATGACTAGGGTTTGTAGTGCACTGACTATAACATGAACCCCTTAATGAACTCTATCACTGACACTCACAATTTGCAACATTACTGCATGTTCAAAAGGATTATCTTTTCTTGGAGTCAGCCAACGTTCTCCTAATTTGCCTCAGTTTTATGTTTGCCTCAGTTTGATGGATATTTTGTTTTCATTTACTTTACCTATGTACTGCTAGTGTATACCTCATAGTAATGCCAGGGCTGCTCCTGTGGTTTGACTTTTCCTGTCAACTATCCCTATGCAAATACTTCTATACGACCAAAGTGTAGCTTAGAGTCTATAACATTTACACACATAGGAAAAGTAGCTTTTTGATAATTATTTAAAGTAAGACTTGGTTACTAATAAAAAATCTAGTATAATCTAGTCTAGCGTGAATCTAGTCTAGTGAGTCTGATTGAGCAGGACTGTTCTACTCAGCTTTTATCTTTCTTAATGGATTCAAATGTCATTTGAATGTAACTTTTTTTTTTAAATAAACCTTTTATTAAAGTTGGTCAGGGTTAATCAATGGAAGCTAATCTCGGGACACTAATAATTTCCTGATTAAAGCAGAACTCTATGAGCATGTTTCAGTCTATAGGTGGTTCTGATTAATATATATTTTCTTGTACAGAAATCCTTCTTAAAATTTTTTCTTGCCTAGCCTCTGGGTACATCACTATAATGAAATATGATAACTGGAACAATAAAATCTGCACATTTTTTCATAATGCTTCCAAGCAACATGTAGAAAATAATGTTTATATTGTATAGCGTGCAGTTGTTTATATGACTAATTTGAACTTATTGTGATTAGAATGAAATATTAATCTCAAAGTCCTTCTAGATCAGCAGGAATAAGATGGTGACAACTGTGATACGCAGCATATTACTTTGGGAGGAGGAACCCAGGATTGTGTCTGCACACCTTGAGACCTACCTTCTTTAATTTGGAAAGGGTTGCTTTCCATAAAGCCAACTTTAATATAATGAATCCTACTTGCATCATTTGTTTGAAGATGAGGTTGAAAGGGCTGTCTCTCGTTATTCAGTCAAACCACCTGCATGAAGCAGGAAAGACCCTACTCTGTTCCCTCCACAAATATATCTAATCTTTCTTGAACACCTATAATGAATATGTATTAATTACCTTGATACTAAAATTATTCCACTGTTTGATTGTCCTCTGCAGAAAAGTTTCCTTGCTTTCCAGGAGAAGCATAACCTTTTAAAAGAAGAGCAACTTCAAGCTATTATTACTTTTGTTAATATAGCTTTCAATGTGATGACATATTTATTTTTTATGATATTAACCTTTACTACATTCTCTCGACCCCTAGGCATTGTTTTTTAGGTGATGCAAATTGAGTTCAATAATATATCTGTGTAAACCACATTCTAAATTCCAAAGTATAAATTACAAACCTTTGCTAATAAAATTTTACAATCAGGTTGAAATTAGAAATGAATATTTATGCATTTCATTTATCTTCTTTATATTTCATTAGCACCCTGGAAAATAGAAAATCTTATTTAATAAAATGATTGGAAATTATTTGGTAAACTTTTGCTTTCATTATAATTTAACTCTGATTTGTTTCTACTCCCAGTGTACTGAGAGTACTCAGAAAACAATATTCTCAAATGTCTCAAAATTCTGAGAGGAAGTGTGCCCTCATTCAAGCACAGATAGATTATGGTGGTATAATAGAAGAAATTCTTTTGCTGAGAAATGAATAATTCAAATATTTATATGATAATTACTTTTATTTATCAATTTTTGGTCAGTTCCAGTGGTGAGTAGTAGTTTTTTGCATAAGCACTGAGTTAGCCAGGATTAAACTAATGTAATCCATGAACGAATTCAGAAAGCTTTTACTCTTGAGTTTAGACTCAATATATGACTTTCAGTTATATTAATTTATTTCATACCTGGTATGCTTCTACTAAAGATGATTCTCTCATTTTTGTTCTCTCATTGATGTATTTCAGATATAATTGGATTATAGTTTATTTCTTTTGCTTTCTGAAATTAACAGTAAAGTTAGAATTTGGCCCTCATTTTGGCTACTGTTCTCTTGGATGACACGGTAGGTCAAGGAATGAATCTATGTTTTTGGATATTTGGAAGTTAAGAGGGGAAAATAAAAATTCAGAGAAAAGTTTTTCTTTCCAGAGAGAAAATATGGGCTCTGTGATTGTAGTTGTGTCATCAGTCCAAGGTTGTATGTTGCATTCAGGTAGAGGAATGCACAGCTTCCAGACATTGTGAGGACCTGATGGCAGTTAGACTTTTAATTTGCTGCCTTGTGTTAAATTGGTGACATTTTGTGCCCCGTTTCCCTTTTGCTGGAAATGTACGTAGAGATAGATGGGTGGATGCATGGATGGATAGATCATTGTTTTATAAGTAACATAACCTCTGAGGAATCATTTTTAGTCTCTTTGTACTTGTTCTAGTTGTAAGAACTTAAACAAGAGAGCTAGAGATGTTATTTAAAATGTTCTGAATTATAAAGAGTTTCTTGGTAGCCCACCATATGAATTTAACATATTAGAAGAAAATTTGAAGGTTCTTTCAGTGAAATCCTCGAACTTAGGAGCTTTACTGGACAAGATCTAGTGAAGAGAGGAGTTTGTTGAGCTCACAGGGTGGCCCTGAGTATGTATGACACATAAAGCAATCTGTTCTCTTGACTCTCTTCTTTAGGCAAACTGGGCCTTGAAAGGACTTAACTGTCAACAGAGTTGCGTCTCTATTAAGGAACAAATGGATTTGACAAACCTTGATTGGGCTCTGATACTTTTTAATGTTAGGATTTGTGAGGTATGAAGAGCATACCATGAGTTATTTCTTTTCATGTAAAACACACTAGTTACTTTGCTTATTACAAAAACAACAACAAACAGTATGGGTGTCACTCAAAGGAGGATGAAAAGAAAACAACTGCAGAGGAGGAGAGCATGAGGAAGATTGACCTGACACCAGAGTAAGTGGTTACCTCTTAAGAGGAGCTCTATGGAATCATTTGAGACTCTCCAGGCATAGAAATGTGCTCTGTAAGAATTTGTCCAACATCTCCAACTTCTGCATAATCACTCCCTTTATTTCTCAATGCCATAAATTGTCAAAAAGACATTCTTTTTGTTTGGTAGGGGTTCCTTTTTTTCTTTTTTTATCTGGGGGCCTTAGAGGGAACACAAGTTACCTCCTAGAAAGCCTGTGTTCATCTCTGCCCTAATTTGCTGTGTGACCTTAGGGAAGTCACTTTATATCTCCTGACTTCGATTTCCTCAGCTCAAAAAGGAAAGATTTGAACTACAATGACTAAGCCTCTTGACACTTCTAACTTTCTTGGTTTCAAGGTTAAAATTGGGATAGCCAATTTGACTTAGCTTACTATTGTTTAGATTGAGTATCATGTATATGGTAGTTTGAGTACTAATGAATTGCCAGATGAAAATAACTGTCTAGAGTTGGTAGGCACATGAACCAGTCAATAGTTGAATGTTGTTTTTGTTTGTTTATTTGTTTTAGATGGAGTCTTGCTCTGTCGCCCAGGCTGGAGTGCAGTGGCTTGATATCGACTCACTGGAACCTCCGCCTTCTGGGTTCAAGTGATTCTCCTGCCTCAGCCTCTCCTGAGTAGCTGGGATTACAGGTGTGTGCCACCATGCCTGGCTAATTTTTTGTATTTTTGGTGGAGACGGGGTTTCACCATGTTGGCCAGGCTGGTCTTGAACTCCTGCCTTCAACTGATTTGCCCGCCTCGGCCTCCCAAAGTGCTGGGATTATAGGCATGAGCCACTGTGCCTGACCAATAGTTGAATCTTGATAGAATGTTGATTTAATTGCTGGGAAATTCACTATCAGGCCTGCCTTAAAGCTCTGCTTACATGGCATGAAATCTTTAAAACATGACATCTCTAAGGAATTCTTAGTGTCTTAATTCTTGTTGTTCAGACAGTACTGAGTATATTGAGTTTAGGGCACCACTCTTTAAGAGATATATAGAGAGAAACAATTGGAACACACTCAGAGGAGAATGTTCAGACTGGCCGAACTGTGTTTTATGAAGAAGAAATGAAGGAAAAAGGGATATTTTCCCTAGATGAAGAGAGGATAGAAGGGTACTGTAATAGCTGTGAGTATGTATTGAATAACTGCCATTCTGAATGTTTCCATGGAATAGAAATATAGATTGGAACATGTTTCATATTTCTGTAAAGAAGAATTTTGGACAACCCTCCAAAAATGGAATGGACCACTTTGGGAGCTGCTAAATCCTCTATTAGTGAAAGTGTTTAGGGAGAGGCCAAATAGTCACTTGTCAAGGAAATTGTAACCACCACCGTTTAATGATCACTTACTATGTAATGACACTGTTCTAAGTGTTTTATTTTTATTAATTCATTTAATTCCCACAACTCTTTGAGATAAATTCTTTACTGCACTATTATTATTGCCATTTTGCAGACAAGGAAGTTAAGGCGAAAAGAAGTTAACTAACTTGTCTGAGCTTATATGGATGAGAGGTGGAAAAGCTGAGATTTAAACTGGAAAATCTTGCCCAGGGCGCCTGTACTTTGTTAACTATTTTATTATTCCATCTTCTCTTGCACAGGGAATTCAAGTGCTAGATGGGATTGAACAATTGGAGTTTGAAAGACCTTTGAATCTTGAGATTCTAATTTTGTGTGTGAGGCTGGTAGTATATAGATAATGCAGGGCTTTTCTATGTCCCTGTCTTGACAGGTTTGGGGATGTTTTCTGTATTTAATCTATTCACTATATTTACTTCCATTTATTAAATAGAATGTTAATGAGGCCATTCAACAAACTTTTGGGTTTGTTATTTTTTTTCTGGGAATTGAAATAACATTTAGGAAACAACAGCTTATTTTTAAAGCCTTAGGAATCATGACACTTTAGCAAATATTTGTAACAAATCTATTTTCTGACACATCTATGAATAATTTTATTGTTATTCAACAGCATAGTAATAGTGATAAGTGGCATATGTTATTTCAATTTTGAGAATGTTATGTAAATCTAATATACTAGCAAATATCAGTTTTAATAAAAGAAAAAATACACTTTCACTATCATTCAAAAAATGATAGTTTTGTCATGAATAATCTGTTGGCAATTAGAACCAAATATAGCATTTTAATTTATATATGCTTCTTTAACCCAATTCTTTTCTTTACAGTATGTCACATTAGAAATAAACATACTTTTTTCCTCTGAGAAAGAACCGTAAATGTTTGCAATTTAGTCTTCAGCATATTAAAAAGGTTAGATTTCCTTTGTTAGCAAGAAGTTATTGGAACCAAAATCTTTTCTGTCAGTCAATAACACTATAGTAGAAGGTGTCTTATATGGCACAGTTGGCAAGTAGTTTTTTGTTCATCAAGAAAACAAAAGGTTGTTTAAAGTGGAGAATCAGAAAAAATGTTACATATATTGTCTATAGTATAAGTTAATGTAATATGTTAAACATAGTTGTATATATGTAACTTATATAACATAATTTGGACATTTAATTGAAACTTTAAATATATAAATGCACTGCATACCAAGGAAGGATGGGGTATAGTGGTGGGAGCCATGTGACCTGGCAAGGAAGATTGATCACTAACATGGTTGAGTTGCCAGTCCATGGTAATTTAAAACATAAATGACTTTTGGTTGTTTTTGCTATTGTGTTAACTTCTTTACATAAATTGTAGCTCCTTAATTCCCTCCAGTCAGAGACTACCAGGAACATACCTGTAGCTGAACACATTGGGTTTATTACTCATTTTTAATGAGGGAGAATATATACCATAGTGAACCATAGAACGTCTTAGGAAGAGAGTGTTATATTTGGACCTATTTTAGGGTTTGGGCTTTCTTTTGGTGATTTTGAGTAGGGTCTAAAGAAGCAGAAGTTTGTTGTGGATTGAGTGTCGTCCGAAACCAGGGCAAATCTATGATTGGATATCTCAATAAACCTTGTCTATAGGGAGGGCAGACTAGGTTGAGGATAACATTGCAACTGGAGAGGCTACAACTAAAATGGAAAACAAAGCAAAACTGACAACATATGGTGCTATAAGAATGAATAGATTTAATTCATTCTTGCTACTGGATACAGGAAAGGGTACAAGTGAATAGTATTCTGTTCTTACAGTTAGACTGGGCAGCCGGTAGGGAAGTTGATTCTTGCAGCTACTTATGCCATTTCCTAGTCATTTCTCCCAACTGCAGTGACTCCCACCTGTATGTGGGTTTCAATTTCATTATATAGGCAAGATTCAACTCCTGACCTATGCTTTCTGACTCTTAATTCCTGACATCTGATCTGACTTTTGCAACCCCAGCCCACTGTTCTCCTCTACTTGCAGTATGGCTGACCATCCACATTCCTTGTCTAGGTAGAGTCGGCAATCCAGCTGAATAAGAGCGGTAATGTGCTGTAGCTGCTCCTGGACACAGTAGAGAGAATCCATATGCAGATAGGATAAATAAGAATTGGTAGTATTCCTAGAAAAAGCAAATTATAAATGCTAAAGTTCCTGGAGCTTTGTGAGAAGCCAGATCTCAATGGAATTGGTTTGAGGTGAACATTGATAATGAAGAAAGTAATGTAGTTTAGTATTTATTATTCCACTTAGATGAACAAGTATGAATAAAAACTTAAAAGGTGCCAGTGGTTATCATGACTGTATTTTCAGAATTGAAAATAGAAAAAAAGGGCAATTGGACAAAGGACATTTGTATTTAATAAGAGTAGCTATCATTTATTGAGTACTTACATGCTAGGCATTATACTAAGTGCTTTATACATGATTCATTTCTCATAGCAACTATTTGAGGATATAATTATAGCTCTATCCTATAAAAACGCAGAGTCTAATTCCCATTCCCTTGACTTTTGGCAAGGCTTGGTGACTCACTATTGAATAGAATGCAGTAACAGTTATACAGTGTGATTTCCCAGGCTAAGTTAGAAACAGTGGTATAGCTTTCATCTGGCTGTCTCTGGGACATGCACCTTTGGATCTCTGAGACACCACGTAAGAAAGAAGTTTCACTATCCTGAAACTAACATACTGTAGAGAAGAGACCATGCAGAAAGGTCATGTAGAGCTGGAGTAAGATGTCCAAGAAACCCTAGTTATCTCAGCCCCGAACTCTTAAAATGTTCCCAGCCCAAGTACCTTATCTGTGAGTAAAGAAGCCTTTGGCCTTAGCCACTGACTTAACTGTAACCTCATGGGAGACTTTAGACAGAACCACCCAGCCCAGATGCTCCCAAATTCCTGACCTACAGATAGCATTAAGGATAATAAATGATTGGTTTTGTTTTAAGCACTTTGTTTTTGGATGATTTCGTATACAACAATACATAAGTAATACAAGTTACTTCTTGGTAATTCTTGGATTAAGGTGAATAATAAAGTGTAATTTTTGCCTCAAATGTAGATAAATCTCCTTTCTGGAAATGGATGGAAACAAAAAGACCTAGAAGGTAGTCATCATTGGCATTGTGGCATCTTTTACTGTTGAGAGTGACTTTTTTTTTTTTTTTTTAAACTATAGCCCTATGGATTAGAAAAAACATTGGATTTGGTGTCAGAAAACCTGCAGTTAAAGATTTTTACCGGTCCTGCCTATGTGACATGGAGGGAACAATCCTGCTGAGTGTTGTTTTTTTCCTGCTGAAAGTGAAGATGTAGAATTTGGTATCTAGTTGTTGGTGACATATTTTTAGAATAACATCTAGAGACGAGTGCATCAGAGGAGGATGATGAAGGGTCTGGAAATCATGGCAAATGAGAAATGGGTTTAGAAAGTGCAGGAGTTTTACCTAGAAAAAGACTATTAATTTGATATCTTCATTAAGATATTTGAACAACTCTCACATGGAAGAGGAAATAGATTGATATTATGCATCTTTTGAGAGCAAACAGTAAACAATGTGTTGTAATTAATGTCTTAGTCCAATACTGCTGCTAATAACAAAATACCATACACTGGGTAATTTATAAACAACAGACATTTATTTCTCACAATTCTGGAGGCTGGGAAGTCCAAGATCAAGGCACCAGCAGGTTTGGTGTCTGGTGTCTGGTGAAGGCCCAGTCTCTGCTTCCAAGACGACACCTTGACAGGATCAACAAACTGTGTCCTCACATGGCGGAAGGGTGGAAGGGCAAAAAGGAAGTAACTATTTGCCTTCAGCACTTTTATAAGGTTGCTAATCCCATTCATGAGGGCTCTGTTCTCATAACTTAATCACCTCCTAAAGTGATTAGGTCTTAGGCTTTGATTTATGAATTATGGGGGGACATACATTCAAACCATAGCAATAAGTATCTAGATTTTAGCTTATGTGAAGATTAATTTTTTAATAATTAGATTGATTAGAAATAATATTTGAGATCATGCAACTGTAGAAATGCCAAGGAAAGAAATCTTGTTTATTTTTTCTGTGTTTGGTAGAGGGAAACTATAATATACTGACTCTCTCGACATCTTCAAGAAGGCCAAAATCTATTCTTTTAAATTACTATTTTTTTCTGTTTCCCCTAAGCATCAGTGTATAAAATAGCTTTTGTTTTTCTTTACTACATGAGTAATATGTTTATGGAAGATGAATTAGAAAACACAGATAAGCAAAAAAGGAAATGAAAATTACCAACAGTCTTACCACCATTTAGGAATCACTGTAAATATTTTAATATATCTTTCCAGTTTGTGTATGTTTGTGTGTGGGGGAGCACATTTACACTTATGCACACATATAAATAATTGGTGTTATATTCTAAATACTACAGTATATGCTTTTTTTCATTTAATACATCTTTCCTTGTGAATAAATTATTTCTATGACTTCTTTGATATTTATATTTAAATGTGAAGATGAAATTTATTTTCTGATTAAAAGTATTATTTGTGATAGGACATTTACAAAATATAGAGAACTTCAAAAAGGAAATAAAATTATCTGTTGTCCCAATACTCAGAGGGCCATTAACATTTTATTGTGTACTATGATCTCTTTTTTTCTGTACATAATTTTTTAATGATGTATAATGTGCTACCAAACAGTAGATCTTATTCCTTCTATCTAACTATATTTTCATACTCTTCAACCAACTCCTCTTTATTCCCCATCACCACTAGCCTTCCTAGCCTCTAGTAACTACTGTTCTATTCACTACTTCTCACATGTGAGTGAGAACATGTGATATTTGTCTTTCTGTGCCTGGCTTATTTCACTTAACATAATGTCCTCCAGCTCTATCCATGTTGTTGCAAATAACAGAATTTTATTCTTTTTTTACTGTAAATAATATTCCATTGTGTATACATACTATCTTTTTAAAATTCATTTATCTGTTGATGAAGGTGATGGATATCCTAGTTCCCCAAATTTGATCATTACACATTATATGCTTGTATCAAAACATCACATGTACCCCATACATATGGACAACTATTATGTATCCAAAAATTTAAAATAAAAAAGGATATTAGTCTTATTAATATACTTTGAACTAACAATACATTATGAATATTCCCACATTTCATTAAATTTTCTGCAAGACTATGATTTTCAGTAGCTTCAAAACATTTCATCATATAGATAAAATCATAATGCCCTCAAATAATTCCTACAATTGGAATAACTAGGTTGCCTATAGTTATTCATCACTGTAAACAACAGTATGTTCAATAGGTATGTTTGTTTTTAATGGCTGTGTTGTATTCCACTGTGTAGTTGTATCATCAATTCCTTATGTTTTAATATCTCAGTTCTAAATGTTTAGCTTAAGCAATCCTGTCATTGTTGGAGCAAATCTTTGCTCTTTGCCTGTTTGATTTTTTTGTTTGTTTGTTTGTTTGTTTTGAGAGACAGAGTCTGGCTTGTTTGCCCAGGCTGGAGTGCAGTGGAGCAATCATGGCTTACTGTGGCCTGGACCTCTGAAGTTCAAGCAATTTTCTCCCCTCAGCCTCCCAAGCAGCTGGGACCACAAGTGTGCACCCCCACACTCAGCTAATTTTTTTTATTATTTGTAGGGATGGGGTCTCGCTATGTTGCATAGGCTGGTCTCAAACTCCTTGGCTCAAGTGATCCTCCTGCTTGACTTCTCAAAGTGCTGGGATTACAGGTGTGAGTCACTGTGCCCAGCCTTTTGATTATTTTTGACATATTTGATAATTAGTTGTTTCAAGTTTGTCAGTCCACACATTTAATTTTGTTGTATGCTCTGGAAGCCTATGGAAGAAGCATGAAGTCCTGAAATCCTTTAAGAGTTAAAATTTAGTTACAGATATGACAATTACATACAAAATAGTAATGAATATTTTATTCCAGTATATTATTAAATGCTAAATTATATGGTTATGATTAAGTGCTTTGATGTGTAGTTTGGAGGGTAGCATGATAGTGAGGTCCAGTATAGTCAGGGGTGCTTCAAGGATGAAATGCAGTTTGATCTGAACTTTGAAGAGTGGGTTGGGTTCAAAGTTAAGGAAGATATAGGGCATTCCAGGGGAAAGCAACAAGACACACAAATGCCCAAAGATTTGAGTAATTTTGATATATTCAATACCATGAGATGGCTACTTAAATTTAAAGCCATTTGAATGCCATTGGTGAACCATCAGTTTTGAATAGTAACTTCTGAAAAATCTGAATAATATTCGTTTTAATGTTTTTTGTTTTTAATATTTACTTTATCTCTTCAAATACTGGAAAACATCTTAATTAAAATTCTTGTTTTGCCGATATGGAAAAACTGCTTTTTCTTTCCTAGAAACTTTTTCTAATAACTATTTTTGATACTACTGTGTACTTTTTCAATCATCTACATATATTTTACATATTGTGTTTAATTGATTTCCAGTGAAATGCTTTTTAGATTATCTGAATCAACATGGCTTTTTTCCTTTATTTGGGACTAGGATACTTTTAAATCATATTTTGAAAATTTTCTTCACTGTTAGGTTTGGTGGGGCTGCTGAAGTTAGGGGTTGAAAGAAAAGAAATTTATAGTACATTTCCTTTGAATAAACTAATGTTTACTAACTCAGTGCCCACATGTTCTTCTTTTTTGTGATGTTCATGTGTTTAGTCGTGTTAAACAGTGGTTGTTTTCAAAAGAAAAATCAAAAGAAGAGAAATAATCTCCTTTATGTTATTTTGAAGAATCACAACCAGCTTTAAAAATTTTTTACACAGTTATATTCACATTGTAATATTAAGGCAAAACACATTTATATCATTGTTCTTTAGGGAGCAGTATTTCTTAAAGTGGGATCAGGACCTGTGCATCGGAATCAGTTGGGTTGTTCATCAATATTCAAATTCCTTGGCCCCCTCATTGTGGAAGGTGGTATGGGGTGAAGGAATCTGCATTTTAACACACTTGCCAGATAATTCTACACATTGAAGCTTGAGAACCACTACTTTAGGGAAATATTGTCTCAAGTCTCTTCACAGCAGTGCTGCAGTGACATGCATTAAGACTTGGTAGATATTATCATTGGACATTGGTTTAGACCATTCTCACACTGCTATAAAGAAATACCTGAGACTGGGTAATTTATAAAGAAAAGAGGTTTAATAGCTCATGGTTCTGCAGGCTGTACAGGAAGCATGGCTGGGGAGGCCTCAGGAAATTTACAATCATGGCGGAAAGCAAAGGGGAAGCAGGCACATCTTATGTGGCTGGAGCAGGAGGAAGAGAGAGAGTGGGGAGGTCTACACACTTTTTAACAACCAGATCTCATGAGAACTCACTCATTATCATAAGCAAGGGGAAAGTCTGCCTCCATGATTTAATCACCACCCACCAAGCCTCTCCTCCAACATTGGGAATTACAATTCAACTTGAGATTTGGGCAGGGACACAAATCTAAGCCATATCAGATATTTTGCCTCAATTGATGTGTCATTGGACCTGTTTTGTTCTTAAGAAATTACAAAATAATCTGGGCTTTTTTTCTTAATAAAATTTACTTTAAAGTTACATAGCCTCCTTAAAAAAACCAGAGATTCTTTGTCAAGATTTTTTTTTTAAGTTGGCATTATTGACTTCATATTAGACAGTAACCTATTATAAGTTTATTAATTTATGTGCCCCTTTTACTCAGATGAATTGCTTACAGACTTCCACTTATGAAAGGTTAATATTTGTTAGGTTTTAGAAAGTTAAAAAGTGATGGCTGGAAATGGTAAATTTTGCCCCCTCCCATTGTTGTTAAGCATGGTATAACATAACACGTGACTTAAGCCATTTGTTTTTATTTACTGCCTATTTTTACAATTTGGTGACATATTGCAAGTAATTCTTGTGGCTTTTGTGGGGAAATCATGACTCTCTAGCCTCTTGCTCTCTGCTGCTTGGTAGTGTTGAGCCACTTTGCACAGATTATGGGGTTAAGAACAGTGTGGGTCATCACTGCAATAAGGAACCCATGGTTATTGTCTGTGGTGCGGGATGGCAGTGACCACATTCCCATGAATAAACAACAAGTAACATAGTCCAACAAGTACATAACAATGCGTAAATAAGATTGTTTGGCATTAGTCCTGATAGAAAAAAAATGGTACTCTTTGGAGCCTAAATGCTCTCAGGACAATCTAAAGTTGTTACTAGGCTGGAGAGCCTCTCTTAGCATCTTTCAATTTCAGTTTGGCAGTGATGGGAAAATCTCCTTTATTATAGTCAATTGTGAGTCATTTGTAGGTAACCACTTCCACATATTACTGTTTTGACTTGTTCTTCAATCCCTTAGGTTGAGTCAGGGTTTTTTTTTTTGGCCATAATGTGACAATAATTGGCATCTGAAATAAAAGCAACTGAAGTATGATTGATCAAATGGTGATTATTAATTCATAAAAGCCTTGGTCAGATGTCTAATATGGACTTTATTAAGAGGTTTAAATGGCTTTGACAAATATATCTCTGCATTTTCATTCACACAAGTGGAGAATGAACTGGCCATTCCAAGGAGCCACGTACTAGCCATGACTGGCATCTAAAAGAAGGGGTTCCTCTGCATCACTTCACAGAATTCTTGTAAACATTAAGTGAGATAAAACATCTTTCCTGGAGGAAGGAAGGGATCTAGAAGAAAGGAAAAGAAGAGCTCTCTTTCCTGCCCTGCCCCATTTATTTTATCCTTTTCCGTTTATTTCAGCATAAATATATTGAGCTGCTCTATTCTGGGCATTGTACTAGCAATGGGTATGCAGAAAAAATTAAGATTTATCTCAATAAAAAGATTCAGCTTAATTGAGATATAATATATATACCATATAATTTACCCACTTAATGTATACAATTCAATGGTTTTTAATATATTCCCAGGTTTCACAAGATTTATCTTAGTTGGAGACTCATGAACATTTTTTACTTCATAATTCCTCAGGTCCAGAAGGAAGACAAATCTCTTTAGTCCCATTCCCAAATCTGTTCCTTCCTTCAGGAAATAGTATCTACCAGTTATTAAACACCACCTCAGTATTATGAGCCCAGCACTATGCCGTGGTGCCTTACAAATATAATCTCATTACGTGCTTTCAATAACCCTGAAAATCCATTGTATCCCACCTTATATACAATGACAATAATCCGAAATACCTGGCATTTGTTGAGTACAATTATTATGTCATTTAATATACGTAGAAATTTACTGCTGTAGATAACATTTTCCTTTTCTCCCCTTTTCCCATTAGTTATTAACTGTGTAACTTTTGCCCCATGCTTGTCCTCAAGTTCTTGACTCTTACTGGGCTTCCTTGTGAAGGAAAGAGATAGAGGAGCAATTAGGATTTTCAGGAGTCTGATAGTGATTAAAAGACTGGCTGATTTACTTTATACACTTATTAATATAAATATAGGGAGAGAGAATACCCTTGTGCAAGCAGATAAAAGGTGAATGCAAGGCTGCTGAAGGGCTATGGCAAAATAATAGCTGTTTCCAACCCTCAGTTTCAGTTTGAAGAAATATAAAAATATTTTATTTCTATGAACTTTTAGGTGTTTGTTTTCCACCTACGATTTGCTTTTTCCTTTTCAGCTGATCCATCTAAACCTCTTCACAGTTAGCTAACTTCTCTATACTATGAAGTAATTCCTGCACAAATATTTCTGTAATAAGCCTGTCCTTTTTTTTAAGAAAAATATTTCTCACCTGAGGATAAACTTGTCCTTTTGTAAAATAAAAAAAAAAGACATTTATAAATCATGCTGCTATAAAGACACATGCACACGTATGTTTATTGCGGCACTATTCACAATAGCAAAGACTTGGAACCAACCCAAATGTCCATCAATGATAAACTGGATTAAGAACAGGTGGCACATATACACCATGGAATACTATGCCACCATAAAAAAGGATGAGTTCATGTCCTTTGTAGGGACATGGATGAAGCTGGAAACCATCATTCTCAGCAAACTATCGCAAGGACAAAAAACCAAACGCCGCATGTTATCACTCATAGGTGGGAACACTTGGACACAGGAAGGGGAACATCACACACCGGGGCCAGTTGTGGGGTGGGGGGAGGGATAGCATTAGGAGATATACCCAATGTAAATGACGAGTTAATGGGTGCAGCACACCAACATGCCACATGTATACATATGTGAAAAACCTGCACGTTATGCACATGTACCCTAGAACTTAAAGTATAATAATAATAATTTAAAAAAGACATTTTTAAATGCCACATGAAAAATGTGCTGAAGTATCAGTGGTAAGGGTAAGGAATAGAAAGAGACTTCTGTAACTTTGGACAGCTGTGTAGCTCGAAAAACCAAAACAAAACAGTTTTCTCCAAACCCCAGCACACAAAAATATTCATGTTGGCTAACTTTCTGGCACTGATTTAGATAATTTCTATATTTTCTGGTGAACAATGAACATTGGCTACTGAAGCTAACTTTTCTACTTGTTCTAAACTAAAGGACAGTGTTTTTTATGATGTACTCCTTTTTATGCTGTGGGAAGAGTGTTGCTACTAAAAGTGTCCAATTAAAAGAAAAACTTTACCAAGCCTAATAATTAGTCATTGAATCTGAACTAATTTGAATGAAAGGTGTAAATGAGTAAGGAGTTGAAATGCTTGTTTTTGAAGCACTTAAACTGCTTTATATTTAAAAAGCTAAACAGTTTTAATCTGCAACTTCACATTAGTTCCTTTGACAATTGCTTCTTTAATGTTTTGTTTAATCGGTGTTGTTCAATCAGAATTGTATTTTTTATTTGTCCTACTAAGTTACTTGTATTTTATTTTAATTAATATATTTTATTTGTCCTACTAAGCATCATATACTGTCCTCAGTTTGGGAATTTTTTCTCCAGTAGCATGCAAAGAAACGTATATTCTAATGGTTTTATTTTATTTTATTTTTCTAGGAATCAGAGAATAATAAGTTATGTTCCCTATATTCCTTCCGAAATACCTCTACCTCACCACATAAGCCTGACGAAGGGAGTCGGGACCGTGAGATAATGACCAGTGTTACTTTTGGAACCCCAGAACGCCGCAAAGGGAGTCTTGCCGATGTGGTGGACACACTGAAACAGAAGAAGCTTGAGGAAATGACTCGGACTGAACAAGAGGGTATGTGTGGACTTCACTGTTGGGCTCTGTTTTTTTTTCTTCTAAAGATTCCAGGCCTTAAAAAAAAAAAAAAGTGGGATTTCAAGGGTCAGAGAAGTGCATAATTGGCACTAGCTAGGAAAAAGTTATTCAGAGGTTACTATGGTGATGGCAGATTTTGATCCATTAGGAGTGTTAAACAGATAGCTCCGTTTTTCTAAAACTTTGTGCATTTTATTTGGTTCTTAAGATAACAAATTAAGATTTTAAACTGACCATAATCCTACTCTGGAAAAAGGTAACAAGGGATTTTTCCTAACTGCAACTTTATTTTTCATTTTTTCTCCCCTATTTCCTTTTGGTGGATAGTATTTCTTTATAAAAATGTCAACTGTTTAAAAAGCAAAATTAAAAAGATTTCTCTTCATTTTTATAAATATATTATTTATCTCCTAGCATTGTAGAATGGAGAGTTAGAGGGCTTCAAACATTGTTAAAACTGAAAGTATATGAGTGACTTCTTTGATACATGACATCTCTTGCAACATCCCACATCTACCTTCTCTACTCTGTACAAGAGTTCACTCAGGTTCGTGTACATCCTAGAAAACAAATGAAAGAAGACTCTCCAATAATATTTTTAAACAAAGTAAATCAAGTCTAAGTGATGGTTATACTATGTTGTACTTTTGGTTTTTATGTACAGATTTTAGGCCTTAAAATGTAGAGTAATTAATAGTTCTGGATTTATTACTAGCATTGCAAGTTAAATTGAGACTTTTGTTTTACTATAGACAAATTGGGATTTGATATTAGGGAATTTTTCATGTAACTTAATTTTATTCCTTTGAGGGCTCAAAAACTTAAAAGATTCCAATTAATTTTTGTAGAAGTCTTTCTAAAATATATTGCATGCTTCCCTGTTTTACTAGTCAGGTAATATGACACAAAATGTATATATTTTTTGATGAGCTAGGGTCATAATACAGTAGACTAGGAACTTCAGTACCCTTCAAACAATTATGTCACCCTGGGTAAATTCTTCAATCTACTCGAGCCACAAAATTTAAAATTTGGTTACTGAGTTTGCAACTTAAACATTTTGAGGATTAATAATAATAATGAATATGTCTTGAATTAACTGTAAACTATATGAATATTAACTATAAACTTATACATTTGGCTTGTTGTATTATATTATATATAACATATATAACTGATATATTATAAATGTCAATTATTTTACTGTGCTATAATAATGCCCCTAGTGATCATTGAGATTATTAGCACTTTGATTTTATGGTTATTTTTCAATTATGAAACTTAAGAGTTTTTGTGTCTGCTTGATATATATATCTTTTTGTATATATGTATTTTTTTGGTGTGTGTGTTGGTTTCTCCTTCAATATCAGGTTGCAGGCTATTATTTCTTGCTTAGTTGCAAATAATTTCTAATTTTCTCCTATTTACCTATAGATTATAAGATTAGATAATCAGGAAATTCTGGGCTGTATTTGAAATATGAACAAGTATGTTCTGGAGGTGTTGCTGAGAGATTCTGGGAAATACATATGATCTTTAGGGCATGAACTACATGCTGACACTTTTGGCTTCTGAGGCTTTGTTGTCCACATTCTTGGCTATGTTCTGAATAATGGGGATTGCCAGATAATTATCTACTGAATAAGTAAGATCGCTAGATTACTTTTAATTGTGATCCACCAAAAGATGGTTTCAGTTCTATAAGTAAGTGGTTTTCAAAATACTTTGGAGGAGTCTTTAATGTAAAAATAAAGGCATTGATTGATGATGATTTTTTTCCTGAACTACTAGGGAATTTTAAATCATTTTTTCCTTGCAAGTAATGGTTAATTTTCTCTTCGTCCTCTTTGTTACCATGTGTTACAGTTGATTTTGTATAAGAGAGACACTTACAGAATGAGACAGTAGTCCTTTAAGAGTCATTTATTACTGTATTTCTACTAGTAATGAATGTTTTCATACTCTACAGATTTTTTTGCAATATGTATGTTTTAGACATCAGAAATTCAGGCATCTTTAGTATATATTAATGTATATAATATAAATATATTAAATGCAGATATTAAGTGACCAAAAACATGCTCATCAAATTTACCAATCTCACAAATCTGGAACAGTGAATATAATGGATTAAAGAAACAAAACTTAAAATGTTTTGACAAACTGAAACTATGAACTTAAAAATAACCTACCAAGATAAAATTTAATAGATCTTATTATCAAGTTCAGAAGTTGTGACCCAAATCCCAGCTGCACAAGTAATTACTGAAGAAAATTCAAATAACAGCCAGATGAATGATTAAAAAAAAAAACCTATGAGTTTTAAGTGACATAAAATGCAATGGGGTCAGCATAGTGAATATTGCCAAAAAAATTGCCAGTGCTATTTCAGTCAGCATCACTAGAAGTACAGTATGATGCATTCAAGAGTTGGTAGTCCCACTAAACTCACTGCTCAATAGAATGTTTCTGAAGTATTGTGTTGAGTTCAGAATTACCACACTTTAAGAGGAACTCAAAGGCATTGGGATATTCTCAGAGAACAACTGGTATAATCGCAGAGATGAAATTATATAAGAAGAAGAATGGTTGAAGGAATTAGTAATACTAACCCCAGAGAAAAGCAAATCAGGGATGACATGATGGTGTCTTTAAAGATTCAAGTCACATGGAGGAGGGATTGGGTTTATACTGTCTAGCTTCCTGGGGATAGAATACAGATCAGTGACAAGAAGTTATGAGGAACCTGATTATGGCTGATAAGACCAACTAGCTAACAGCTGTAGCTGTCTATATGGAATATTCTCCCTTGGAAGATAGTAACTTATCTATCCTTAGAGATATGCAGCAATCTCTATTGTCATTTTAATAGAGGTGTTGTAGAGGACAGAAGTTTGATCTTTTTTCCAATGCCAAGACTATGAATTTTTATGAACATTCTTATAAAATATTCTACAGTTTATGGTATACCTTTTTTTTACAGCACTTTTCAAGGACTACATAGTATTGTGATTATTTTTCTACATATTCTTCTTCTGTGAAATGCATTTTATTAAAACTCAAGGATTCTTAATTTTTCTTTCTGTGAATCCCTTTGATAGTCTAGTGAAGCCTACAGACCTTTTTTTAAAAATTATTTTAAATGCATAAGGTAAAATACACAGATTACAGAGAAAATGAATCATATTAAAACAGTAAATAGGCCAGGCACGGTGGCTCACTTTGGGAGGCTGAGGCGGGCAGCTCACGAGGTCAGGAGATCAAGACCATCCTGGCCAACATGGTGAAACCTCATCTCTACTAAAAATACAAAAATTAGCCAGGCATGGTGGCAAGTACCTATAGTCCCAGCTACTTGGGAGGCTGAGGCAGAAGAATTGCTTGAACCTGGGAGGCAGAGGCTGCAGTGAGCTGAGATCATGCCACTGCACTTCAGCCTGGGTGACAGAGCGAGACTCTATCTCAAAACAAACAAACAAACAAACAGTAAATAATTTAAAACATTTGTGATATGGTAGAATATGCTATTCCACTAATGCATTAAGAAAACAAGATCTTATAGAGGGCCTAACAGTATAATAATTTTGAAATAGTGATAAGCGTAAAAGATATTTTGAGATATCTCCAAGTATAATGTAATATAAAATATCAATTGTGATACTATTGGTGACAATGTCATAGGAACCACAAATACAGTATGGTTTGTTACTTGCATCCATAATTTAAGGAAATGTAAATTTTCAATACAGTCTAGTGAAAAATAATTTTTCCACAAAAGTTTAGAGACCCCTTGAATTCTATCTATGTCTGCTGGAGTCTGTGGACCACCAGTTAAGAATCCCTATGCTAGATGATATGGTACACCCATAATGAATAAAACAATGGTCTCTAACTTTTAATAATTCATATTCCAGTAAGAGATATAAGGCATATAAAAATGAACTCTAATTCAGTTTCTAGTATATAATAAATTCCATAGAGCTATATAGATAAAATATTATGGGAATTTACTAGATAGAAAAATTACTTCTGCCTTGGAAGCCATTGGAAGGTTCTGAAGGGAAATGGGTCTTAGTTGGTCTTGGAGAATGAAAGGATTTATATACACAGAAATTGAGAGGAGAAACATTTCAGGCAGAAAGAATAGGCAGAGGACTTTAAAACGGCCAATAGTTCAGGTTCTAAATTAAAAAAAGAAGATGCATATGGGATATAAGTCTGAAAAAGTAGGTTGTGTTCAGATCATGGAGGCCCTTTGACTCTTGCCTAAGGAGTTTGAACTTTATATTGAAGGCAATGGAGGAACCACTGACTGTTTTTTAGCACAATAAATTGGTGGATTAGAGCTTTCTTTCAGGAAAGTTAATCTGGCTGCACTGTTTAGGATGAATGGGAGCAGGGAGAGACATTAAGGAAATTGTTTCAAGCTAGAGATAATGAGGGTCTGCTGAACGAAGGCAGCAGAAATGAGGAAGGAAGGGGGATGCATATGGAAAAGATATTAAGAGATAGAATTGTTAAGAGTTAATGTTTAAGTGTAGAGACCAAGACAGAAGAATGGTTCAAAGAGTGCTCAGAATTTTTAAACTCTGGGCAAATAGGAACGTGGTAATACAATTAAAAAAAAAAAGGAGGAACATGTTTTGGACATGGGAGCAATGAGAATTTTTTTATTCTGAGTTTGGTATCTTGAGTTTGAATCCTAATTTTGATTATCTACTTGGAGCATAGTATAGAATAGCATAATGGGAGAACAGAAATAATTATAGAAAGGGTCATTAAAAAGTTTAGGATAGATTTCTGCTTCTCAAATAATTATATTCTAGGTCTAAGGAGGTATAACAGCTCCACCAATATTTGCCTGACATTGATCCTTTAAAGTTCCAGGTCCATCTCCTCATTTGGGATGTATTATCTCATTGGACACCTAAAAGTCTTCAAATGCATTACCCACCTCTCCCTCACATCTACTTCATGGTTTGAGGGCCATATTTCATGATTAGCTGAGAGACAAGCCTGTGTGATTGACATGATAAATGACTACCTTTCTTGCATTATTCTTGTTCTGGAGAATATTTTTACTCTTTATCAGACTAAATACCTCTCCCTCATTTGCCCTCATCTACAAGAACTGATCTGTAAAAAGTTCATTATGGTCCTTTTAAAAACTATATTTGCATGATGAAACAAAAACTCTCCAGGCAGATGCTTTGATCAACCAAATTGTCCAGTGTTTAATCTGCTATTCCTTCAAGAAATGCCCTCTCCTGAGCAGTGATTTGACCCAGATTGTAAAACATTGTTGAACAAAGGTGCTACATCTGAAGTGCCCCCTCTGAAACTGAGACTTATGGGAAGATAGGCAAAGTTTCTGTCTTTTGTAAATTTAACTTTGATTTAGTATTATAGATTGGTAAATTGGTATGTAGGTAGGTAGACAGATCCATAGATGGATTGAATGATTGAATGTCAGAAACCACCTTTTAAAACATTGGTAGATAGAGTGTACAGGAAAGCTTTGATTAATAGATTCAGGTTAAGATGCTTCCAAGGCTAAAATTCTTCAGCTATAATAAAATGATGAATTTTAGTTATCCTTGTATCACCCGTCTTGTTGCCAATATAGCTGGGCTCTAACATAAGCGACAGAAAATGAATACTTTAAAAAGGACTTCTATATCTAAATACATATATTTAATCAGAGAGTCCTTTGGCTTCTGAAAATAAGTTGTCTAATGAGAATTTCATTTGAGCAGCTGTGACTGAGGAGGTCAACAGGCACTGCCTAGGAGAATATGGCCCAGCTGGTTAAATCTGGTTGTTGTCGTGATTTAAATGGTCAAGTGCTGCTTGTAATCCAGGACCGTCTGTTTGTAAAGGGAAGAGTGAGTGCTTCAGCATAATGTACAGCTGTTTTAATCTCTCTTTAATAATAGTGCTTCAGCCACTATCATGTCTTGTGTATCATACTACTAAGTATATGATCCTAGGCCGAGGGCCCTGGTTTGAGTCAGGTTCTGGAGTCATGTGAGATTGCAGGAAAAGGGATACAATGATAAAACTCTCAACTGTCTGACAAAATAAAACTAAATTCCTGACTCTATGGCTCTTTTTAAAAACTTATTCTTTAGGTAATAATTATTGTGATTAGGAGAGAGTGACAAAGCTTGTAGTTAGGTAGAAATATTAGAATAAATGAACTCTCTTTGTTAGAGCCATAAATGTAATGGAAAGTATGCAGGCTTTGATACAATTCCATAGGACATACATTGGTCAGAAATTAGAGTATTTGCCCAGTGGAATTGTGTGCTTTCTGCTATCATGGTAATAAAAGTATGTGGATTCATTTTACTGTGCATGTAAGAAGGGACAGCAGCATTTGAGCTTTGAATTCCTGGTGGGACAGGCTTTCCAATGGATTATGCAGCTGTTTCCCAGCACAAGAATGAGCATGTGTTTATGTGTATATCTGATGGATTATTATCATTGTTCACATCTCTAAACAATCATTTGTATTTCTACATATATTTTCACTGAAATATATTTACTTTGCTTATAAGTTGTGTTTTGCTCCTCTGATAGACTTTGCTCTACTAAAAGAGATATATGGTATAGTTTAAACAATGAGGAAATTCATTTTTAAAAGTCATGTCTTTGAGCTAGATCTGAGTTTGAATCTAAGTTTTAATATTTAGAGAGACAGTATAGCCTACTGAGTGTAGACTATGGAGCTAGGTTGCCTGTGTTTGAATTTCACTTCAGCATTTCCTAGATGGATGACATAGAGCATGTTACTTGATCTCTCTGCTTCAGTTTCTCAACCAAAAAATGAGTATGTTTACAGTGTTATAAGGATCAAGGTTTTCATGAAGATGAATAATTAGTTAAGGCAACTAAAGCATTTAGAACATTGCCAGCTCAAAGTAGGTGCTCAATAAATGTAGCCAGCATTATTTCCTGGTTGTGTGACTTTGGACAAATTAATCTCTTTGTGCTTCAATTCCCTCATCTGTAAATCTGTATGAATGATACCTGCCTTGCAGGGTTATTGTGAGGATTTGACATATTAATATGTACAATATTTAGCTTCTGTAATTATAACTATTACTAGTATTGCTATTATAACTACTATTGCTGTTATTATTTGAAGAAACTTTTAAAAAAGAAAAATATTCTAGGAATCTCATTCTGTACCACAGACAGAATCATAGGAAATGTCCCATGGTGTTAAGGGATTTAGCATTTGGCAGCAATGATGTTCTTGTGTTCTGGAAGAGCAATTCAGTTTAACTCTCTTTTCAGGCTATTTGGAAAAGCTGATACTAAAGTTTCCCCACTGAAAGCCAATCATCCCTTCTGAAAAATATGTGGAATGTGATGGTGTCAGTGAGAGAGGTTGGTAAAGCCTTGGATGAGGTTTTTAGATAGTAGCCAGTGAAGAGCAATGTGTTTCTGTTAAAGCAAAAAATCTATTAAAAGCCCATGTTTTTTTTTAATTAACATTCACACCCTGTGAGAACATCACAATAATTTTTAAGGCAAAATTTGTGGATATTAGGTTTTTACCACTATTCTGATTGAAAGTTATATTGGTGAAGCACTTATAATATCCCAGATTTAAGCCTTGTTTTATGTTTCTCATTAAAAGGAAAATTTGGAAAGGTTTTGGATTTTTGCATAAGAAACACTTTAAGTATTCATTAAAACACCCAAAATTGTTATTTCAAATAAATTGGAAATTTCAAGTCATTTAAATGCTGAAGTTTCCCAAGACCACTCATACTTTTGGTGCAGAAGCAATTGGGTATTCAGAGCAATGCTGATACAACTTCATTTAAATTCATTTTTTCTTCTCTTTAAAATCTTTCCTCCCAATAATATTTGTGTCCTTGCTCCTGTTTTAAAAAATTTGTATCATATTCATAGTAAATACTTACCTAGTACCAGATAGTTTAAATAAACAAGTATTTTCTGAAAGTTTTGTACAATGATATTTAGGGATTATATTGAGGAGCTAGAACGATTGGTTTTTGAATTATGAAAAGAATTATGTATAGTCTATTTTCGTGTTAAGTATATTTGCATTCTATTTTTTTTTTAAACTGGTCTTCCTCTCATATTACCTTAAAAAAACTTAAAATGAGCCAGAATTCTGTGAACTCCAGACCTTCTGGGCAACTCTTCGTTATTTCTATTTGCTATATGTTTTGCAACCTCCATTTACAGTTTGGGTAATATATTATTTGGTTGAATCTTTTTCTTAACTTCAATTTGTGTGTCTCTGCCTTGAAAATATGCCTCAGATTTCTTGCTCATTTCTATCTCCTCAGATTTAAAAATTCATTTGAAGGTTCTTTCTCTAAGAATCTGGGGAACAGATGCAGGCAATTGTTTCTGATTTTTCCTGTTATTGAACTGTGGAGCTAGAAGGTGCTCTCCTGGCATTTTGTTGTTTAGAAAGAGGATGCAGCTTTCTGATGGTTTTATGAAATAAGTTATAGTCTCATATGATTTTGAGCTTGTGGAGGTTGAGTGGATCATTAGCATTTTGCATTTTTCTATTGAAAATTCATTAGACTGACTTCTCCAGAATTTATTCTGGGAGTCTCAGGAAATAATAGGGGACAGTTTTGGGATCTGTATTCTTTCTCCTTGTACAATATATATGCAATATCAAAAGAAAAAATGAACAGAAAAGGAAGTGGTAAATGTAAACATTTATTTATTATGTAATATTTGATATGTATATTATAAACCATAAAGGTAAAACAAACACTTGTGAACTCAGCATCCAACTAAATAAAAATTTCTAATACTATTGAATCTACTTATGTTTTCTTCACCTGTCCAATCTTTGTTTTTTTATCTACATTTTTGCCAGAACTTTGTTAATCATTATCTGCCTTTTTTGTTTTAAAATAGTTTCCAATCGGTCACTAAATAATGATTGTTTAGCCTTGTTTTCAAACTTCATAAAAATGATGTCATACTGTAACCTCTTGTGACTTGCTTTTTATTTTTATATTCTATCATCAGTTTTGCTGTGTGAACTTTAATTCATTTTCTCTTTTGTGTAATCTTCCATATACTATTCCATGCTATGCTATATAGCAGTATATTCTCCTGTTTATTGTTTCTGGACACTTGGACTTTTTCCAGTTTTCTGCTGGTGCAAACAATAACGTATGAAGATTCTTGCACCTGTCTTCTGATGCACATGTGAACAAGTTTCTTCTCTAGGGCATTTCCCCAGGAGTGGAATTGATGTTGACACATTTTTGTGTTCTTTTTCCACTCTCTTGGAAAACATTACACAAAGAAGTTGCTGCTGCAGTATGTGTGTGTATGTGCACGCGCATGCATGCATGCGCCTGTGTTAGAATTCCTGAAAGCTTTAACTGTCTATACCTTTTGGTTCCACCTTCCTCAAAATGTCTAGTACAGGCTTTTCTTCATCACTGAGCTTTTCAGAAGCTCAGCAAGAGCCTTTGATGGACCCTTCACTGCAATTTTCCTTTTTCCTTTTGTTGTATCTGAATACAACAGGCTGAATGTCGTTAGCCCTCCTTTCAACTAGGAGCACAAGAATATCGTCGTTCTTCTACTGGACTGTGATTACTAGGTTTGTTAGGAAACACTTTTTTCCCTTTTGATCCTCTTTATTGATGTTTCCAGCACAGGGTGTGGTTTTAGAATTAGAGTAGTTCCTCATCTCTAATTGCATCAGGTTTACAATAATTTTTACTTAAATACTTACTTCAAATGCAAAATTACAAACCTATTAATTATTGCCACTGTTCTAGCCAACCATTTATATTGAAATGGACATTTTTCTGGCCAAACAGTCGACATTAGCTGGAAACCTTCACCTCTCTCTCAGAATGTTTAACTTGAGAATCCTTACAGATATTGGCTTGGGATTGATGTGCATTCTTATCCTAACTCTTTTTAACTTATTAGGTTGTGTCTAATAATTAATTAATTGATCTAAGCACTAGTTTCTTAATTTATAAAATGAGGATGTTGGTCTAGATAAGCATTAAAGGACAATTTGTAAAATTCTATGCCATTTTGATTTTCTTTTACAGTTTGTATCCAAATTTTAGAGTTTACTATCATTACTTTTCTCTTTTAAACTATTTTCAGTTCAAACTGAATAAATCTCATGATTCATTTTCTTTCATTATGCTTGAAACTGTCCTTTTCTATTTCCAATTTCTTCTTTCTGATGTTAGAATTTTTACAAAGATAGAGATAAAAGCTTCTATCCAATTTTGATATCTGAAACTGTCATTGTCCAATGAAGCACTTACGGACAAAGCCATGGCTTCAAGGCTGTGGCTTAAAGCTGAATATGTGTGGTGCTCAGACCTATCGTAGCTTTCTTAGTTGATGTCTTGAGTTTAAGTATAACTGAGTAGCTGTACCTAGAACTGAGAGAACAGACAAGTACTCTCACAATGAAGTAATAGAATATATGCCATCCGCTAGCATTGGGAGTGCAAAAATTAGAAGACTGTGGATTCCCCTAATTGCTCTCAAATAATGAATTGAAAATGAGTAAATACAAATAGGTGGCTAGAAAAAAATTGATGAAGGTATAATGAAGAACAACTGTGAAAATATGACAAAATACTGAATTATTTGCAACAGCACCATTACAGCGGCAACAACAGCAGCAGAATTATTATGCTAATATATATACTTTTTGAATGACAGTAACCTATAGTCAAAGGGCAGTTTTTAAAGAGTGGCTAACAAACTGTGTGCACTGGGATTCCATTTCACTCCAGAATGCCTTTACTAGCTTAACTGGAGCTTTCTAGCTTATCCCCCAGAAATATCTCTTATCTTGTACATTTTGCTTATGTTATGGACAGGGGAGAGATGGAAAATTTAAGAATTAAAGCATAAGCCACATGTTTTGGAACTATTTTTCTTTGATTTCAGGTAGAAGAGGTAGACAGGAAACTGTCTTATGTGCCCAATGTACATAGTCCTAAAAATTATTCCTTGGTTTTAATTTAACTCTTAAGCCTTGACCCTGATTAATAGCAGAAAGTCTGGTCTCACTTCTAGGTAAATCAGGAACTTCAGTATTTAACTTTAGTCATTTAGAATTATGCCCCTTTTGCTTCTTCTTGGTGTTATCTAATATCCAGAGAGTTTAGGCATTTTATTGGCATTGGAGCATTGGTATCTGGCTAATGATATCAATTTCTATTATGCCTAGAATAACATTCATTGCTTAAAATCCTAACATATTACTCTGGCTTTCAAGCCCCATTTTATATTACTTTACTCTTCTCTGCCATGGATGACTCCCCTCCTCCTTAAACATGTCTTAGGACCTTTGCACTTGCACAAACATATAACTTGGACATTCCTTAGTTATGTTAGATACACTGCACACAATTAGAATTTGGTTCCTGGAGTTCTGTTGTAATCTTTCTCTAGTGAGCATTGTGATTAAGAAATTCGAGGATGTAGGCTGAGCGTGGTGGCTCATGCCTGTAATCCCAGCACTTTGGGAGGCTGAGGTGGGTGGATCACGAGGTCAGGAGATCGAGACCGTCCTGGCCAACATGGTGAAACCCCGTCTCTACTAAATATACAAAAATTAGCCGGGCATGGTGGCATGTACCTGTAGTCCCAGCTACTCAGGAGGCTGAGAGAGGAGAATTGCTTGAACCAGGGAGGTGGAGGCTGCAGTGAACCAAGATCGTGCCATTGCACTCTAGCCTGGGTGACACAGCGAGACTCTGTCTCGGAAAAAAAAAAAAAAAAGAAAAAAAAAATTTGAGGATGTAACAATCTCAGGACAAGATTTTTATCTGTTGAGTCAGCACAGTGCTGAAGTTGATTAGTTATTTAGTCCAACATACTTCAAGCTTAGTCATTATCCCTCCTATCCAGAATAACTTTGT
This sequence comes from Pan troglodytes, assembly GCF_028858775.2. Taxonomy (NCBI): domain Eukaryota; kingdom Metazoa; phylum Chordata; class Mammalia; order Primates; family Hominidae; genus Pan; species Pan troglodytes. The sequence goes on along the minus strand of NC_072407.2, from coordinate 20,396,479 downwards.
ATTCTCTCCGTTTATTGAAATTTTCCATTTATCCATTTTGCACTATACAGAATTCCGGATCATACCTAATCTTCTACTGACTGGCACTTGTGAATTTCTCCTCCTCTAAAATTATTAATACTCAAACCTGTACACCACTGCATTTATCAATAAATTATAATCCTAATTATGCTGTTTGCTCTTTTTTAAATTGAAATTTTTGTTGAGACAATTGTAGGTTTACATGAAGCTATAGGAAATAATACAGAGAGATTCTATATACATTTTGCCCAGTTTCCCCCAGCGGTAATATTTTAGAAAACTGATATATAATAGCACAACCAGGTTATTGACATTGAAACAATTCACTGATGTTCCTCTTGTCTCTCCATTTGTACTACATTATTGTACTCAGTTGTGTGTGGGGGTGTGTATTAAGTTCTATATATTTTTGTCACCTATTTAGGTTCATGTATCCACTACAACAGTCAAATGCTGAACAGTTTTGATATCATAAGAATCCCTTGTGTTGCTCTTTTGTAACCACACCTACCCTGCTTCAATGCCAGCATCCCTCACCTTCTATACCAAACCCCTGGCAACTACTAATATGTTCTTTACTTCTAACATTTTGCCATCTTAAAGATGTTATATAAATGGAATTAGATAGTATGTAGCTTTTTAGAATTTACTTAAAAAAAAAAAACTCAGCTTACTTCCCTGGAGATTCATCCAATCCAATTAATGGGTGTCAATAAAAACAAAATTTTAAGAAGTTAATACTTAAAAATTTGCTAAGTGTATTCCATGGTATGCATCATATGTATAAATCACATATGTTTAACTATTTACTTGTTGAAGAACATCTGTGCAGATTCCAGTTTTTGACTATTACAAATAAACTTGCTATGAACATTTGTGTACAGGGATTTGTAACATAAATTTTCATTTATTTGGAATTAGTACCCAAGAGTACAATTGCTGGCTATATTGTACGTTGGATTTTATAAGAAACTGCCACACTGTATTTCAGAGTAGCTGTACCATTTTGCATTGCCACCCACAACGTATGAGTGATCCAGCGTCTCTGCATCTTGGTCAACATTTGGTTTTGTCACTTTTGTTTTAACTGTTCTTATAGGTGTGTACTGATATCTTATTGTAGGGTTAATTAGCATTTATGCTATGGCTAATGATGTTGAACATTATTTCACACGTTTGTTTGCCATATATGTATCCTTGTAGGTAAAATGTCTTCTCATGTTTTCGGTCTATTTTCTAATTGGATTGTTTTATTTTTGCTGTTGTGAAAGTTTTTTATTATTCTAAATACTAGTCCTATGATAGATACATGGTTTGGAAATATTTTCTCCCAGTCTTTAGCTTGTCTGTTATCCTCTTTACATGGGCTTTCACAGATGAAAGTTTATAATTTTGATGAGGTCCAACTGAAGAATTTTTTACTGTATGGATCAAGTATGGGCATCAAGTCTGAGAATACTTTGCCTAACCCTAGATTCTAAATATTTTCTCCTTTTTTTTCCTGAAAGATGTGTAGTTTTATACTTTACATATATGTATATAATCCATTTTGAGTTAATTTTTGTATAAGGTGTGAGGTTTAAGTCAAGGCTCATTTCTTTTGGCCTATGGATGTTTAATTTGCTGCGGCATCATCTGTTGAAAAGACTAACCTTCCTCCATTGAATTGCTTTGCAAATCACGTGATTATCTATATAGAAAATTCCAAGGAATCTAAGTACAAAATAAAACAGAACAAAACAAAAAACCGGCCTCTTAGAACTAATGAGTCAACAAGGTCACAGGATATAAGACGAACACTTAAAAATCATTCACATTTCTATACAATAGCAATGAACCTATGTCTTTGTCCATTCAGGCTACTGTAACAAAATACTATAAACTGAGTAATTTATAAATAACAGAAATTTATTGCTTTCTGTGTGGCATTAGCTTCTCTGATATTTTCTGGATACTGGGAAGTCTAAGATCAAGGCACCAACAGATTTGGTGTCTGGTAAGGGCTCTTCGCTTCATAGATAGTGCCTTGTTGCTGCATCCTCCCACAGTGGAAGCCACAAACTCCCTCAGACCTCTTTTATAAGGACATCAATCCTATTCATGAGGGTGGAGCCCTCATGATCTAATCACTTCTCAAAGGCCACCATCTCTTAATACTACCACATTGGGTACTGGGTTTCAACATACAAATTTTGGGGAGACACAAAATTCAGAACACAGCAACATATGAAAACTGAAATTAAAAACTCAAAACTTGGCCAGGCACAGTGTCTCACACCTGTAATCCCAGCACTTTGGAAGACCGAAGAGGGTGGATCATCTGAGATCAGGAGTTTGAGACCAGCTTGGCCAACATGGTGAAATCCCATCTCTACTAAAAATACAAAAATTAACAGGGCATGGTGACGTGTTCCTGTAATCCCAGCTACTCAAGAGGCTGAGGCAGGAGAATGTTTGAACCTGAGAGGTGGATGTTGCAGTGAGCCGAGACCACTTTACTCCAACCTGGGTAACAGAGCAAGAACTCCGTCTCAAAAACAAACAAACAAAAAACAAACAAAGAAACCCCCCACAAAACTATTTACATTTTCTCCAAATAAAATGATATGCTTAGGTATGCACTTAACAACATGTGCAGGATCTATATGCTGAAATTACAAAATGCTGATTACAAAAATGTAAAAAGACCTAAAAATATGACAAGACATATTGTATTCATGTACTAGGAGACTCAACATGGTAAAAATGCCAGTTTTCCCCCAAATAGTCTGTATGTTTTATGCAGTTCCTTTCAAAATCACAGCAAGACTTTCATATACCTAGACAAACTTACTCTAAAATTTGTATAGAAACGATCATATTCTAGAATAGCTAAGAAAATCTTGAGAAAGAAGAATAAAGTGTTAGGAATTATTCTACCCAATATTGTATTAAGGCATACTATACAGCTATAGTAATCAAGGCAATGTGATATTGGAAGAAAAATAGTCACATATATCAATGGAATATACTAGAGAATCCACAGATAAAACCATAGAAATATGCTCAACTGATTTTGACATAGATGAAAAGTATTTGTTATTTTACATTTATTGATCTTGCCTCACAAGATGATTTTAATTTTCTTGAGGACACATACCATATCTTTAGTCTATCTTCACAATGCCTGTTATGGATCTTAGCATATAATGTACATTAACCTAAAATACTGTTGATTTATTATAAAAGTTTTCAGAGAGATAAATAATATTATGATTAAAAGGAGATGAAAAGCTTTAATTTTTGGAGAATGCCTCTTCATCTAAACAAAACATACATATATACACACATAACAACATATGTATACATACTTAAATACACACATACATATGCTTATTAATTCCATAATCATTTATTAAGCTTTTTCATGCAGTATTGTAGTGGGCCTGGGTTGGAGAGAAGTAAAAGTGGAGAAAAGGGTAGAAGAAGATGAACAGAGATAAATATTGTTTTTTAGTAGCTCATAATTTAGTAGGAAACACATGTAAATAAGGTAATTATCATAAGTACAATAGTAGAAGAAGCTATAAAATGCTGTGTTGGCTGGGTGCTGTGGCTGGCCGGGTGCGGTGGCTCCTGCCTGTAATCCCAGCACTTTGGGAGACCGAGGCAGGTGGATCACTTGAGTTCAGGAGTATGAGACCAGCCTGGCCAAAATGGCAGAACCCTGTCTCTACTAAATATAGAAAAATTAGTTGGGTGTGGTGGCGCATGCCTGTAATCCCAGCTACACAGGCGGCTGTGGCAGGAGAATCACGTGAACCCAGCAAGCGAAGGTTGCAGTGACCTGAGATCGTGCACTGCACTCCAGCCTGGGTGACAGAGCGAGACTCCCTCTCAAAAAAAAAAAAAAAAAAAAGAAAAAAAAATGCTGTAGAAGTATAGAAGAGGAAACCATAATTTTTTTTCTAGATCTAAATAGGGATTTATTGACATTCGAGCTAGATTTTGATAAGCTCATCATAGTGAACAAGAGATATAATGGAATCCCAGGTAGAGAGAACAGCATGTACAAAGTTTCATGGTATGAATAAAACTGTGAGTTTAATGAATGTGAAGAAGTTTAGTGTGACTAGGACAGGAGACACAACTGAAACAATATGTTGAAGCCATTATTACAGAAATTGAATTTTATCCTTTGGGTAGTGGGGAGCAGTTGAGAACTTTTAAGTAGGAGGATGATCGACATAATTGAACACTTTTTTAAGAAAAGTAACTTTGGTGGCATTTTGACTATCAGTTGGAAAGAGGCAAGGGCAAATACAGGGGAATCTGGTAGCAGGCTATTTTAATGGTCCAGGCAGGTACTAATCAGACTCTAAACTAAGGCAATGGCAGGGGAAGAAGAGAGAAGGAATCAGCTGTTTGAGGTATAGTTGAGGTTGCTAATTAGGAGTGGAGTGTGAGGTTAGGGAGATATCTAGCTGAGAGATTTAATGGTGGGGCTATTAGAATGGTGAATATAGAGAGTTGAGAAGGTTTGGGGAAAAGGTTTGCATTTAGATATACCAAGTTTGAGTATTCCATGAAGGTGGAATACATCTAGCAGGCAGAAGTACGATTGACTGACTTGGAGATTAGAAGAGATATTGGCTCCTTTTCTCGTTGTTTTATGGATTGAATTTTTTTTTCTTAGATACTCACTTCAAATTATCATTGTTGCTTTCAGGTTGCAACAATGAACATTGTTGCATCAAACTTGGTCCATATGTGGAAACTCCATAATCTATCATTCTATTCATATAAAATAAGGGAAGTGACTATACCTTTAGCCCCAACATGAGTCATGTGTAGCTTATCTGTTCAGATGAACTCAATTAATTTTGTAGCCCAGTGTTTCTCAAACTGTCAGTAGCATTGGCATCACCTGGGAGCTTGTTAGAAGTGCAAATTCTTGGGCTTCATCCTTGACCTACTAAATCAAAAACTCTGGGATGGGGCCCATGAACCTGTGTTTTAGCAATCTCTCCACGTATTTCAGATGCACACCAACAATTGAGAACTATGGTATAGTAGGTATACTCTACTATATTGTTCTGTAATATATAGTCCAAGCCATGTAATATGGTAGCATTAAATCGACTTCTGACTGGGTAACATATTTTTAGCCATCTTCGTGATCGGTTAATTGTCTAAGAAGTGTTCAAATAATGGATAAATTTGTTTGATTAAGAAGTAGGGTGAAAGTACTAGCTACAGGCTGTATATGTCAAGGAGTAATAGATATTACCTTCTCATTTTGTTATTCTTTCTTTAAGTCTTATTTCATATAAGTTTGTTTCTCACATTGCTAGAAAATCAAATTGATGTGATTTCATGAATAAGAATTAAATTCAGGACTGCCTTAGTGGCTTAGTGACTAGTTCAGAGTGATGGTGTTGGGGGCTATTGTTAGGGAAGAAAAGTTGATGAGGGAAAAAAGAAAAGGTATTGTGTGGTTTCAGATGTAATAATCTGGATTCAGATATTGTTTCTGTACCTTGATCAAAGGTATAGCACATAGGTCACAGAGTGATCCCTTATCTTATCTTACGGTGCTTAATAAATATTATTGGATGATGAGCCAAAATAATGTGAAAAACAAAACCCACAGGCTTTAACATTTAATGGCCAAAGAAAACCCTGTATTCTTCTTAGACATGTAGATCTAGAAGTGTTGAGGTGGCCTAGGTAGAAGTGAATTTCCTAGTTGTTAAGGTGAACAGCCGCAGGTTTCTCTGGTGATGAACTTCAGTTTTCGTTAGCCCCACTTGCTCTGCCATTCCTGCTGTTTTGCAACAGGGCTTAAAAGTGCTTTAAGTGCTTGTGACCGTGGTAATGAATGAAAATGTCTTTCCAGCACTGAGAGGATTGCATTAGACTGAATAGTCACCTCACTTGTAAAAGCACTATTAGAGTGGGGCAGCTGTAAGTAAGGATAACGATTTGTGTCCACTGCTTATTTACTGAAAATTGTCAATGTATTATTTATTGAGAGCTCTCCAGACAGTGCTTGTCAGAATAAAAATGTCAGCTCTGAGCAAAATGTTATAATACATAATAAAAATGCTAGGTATGCATTTTAGGAAGACAACTAATTAGACCTGCTTTTTCTTAAGGAAGGGACAGTAAAAATGTCTAATATTGTGGACTTTCTCCATTTGTATAAGTCCTTTTTTTTAATCCCTGCTCAGCTCAGTATTTGGTTTAGAAACTTATCATGCCTGAGAAATAATTTGAACAACTTTGTATTGTGGCCATTAGACACCCCAAGTGCCAGGGAAGCTTGCTGAAGGAGGAAGGGCCTCGCTTGCCATCCCACAGTGAGCAGCCGCCCTCACCTCCATGTTTTGTCTGAAATTAGAAGATGTCACTTCCTCCCTGAGCAGTGCTCGTGGAAAACTGCCTCCAGTGTAAACAACATAAAATTATTAAGCTTATTCCTCAGCCGTGCTAATTAACCCCAAACAAATTTCACATTAAGGAAACAGAATTCAATCAATGTAAATGTTATTGCTGTGTATTACTGTAAGCAATAATATAGTGGCTAAAATAATTAATTATTTTGGATTTTTTTAAAAGAAAGTATTCTTTTTTATGGTGTTGCAAAATGTTTTGTGGATATCCCCCCCCTTTCTTTGGCCTTTCCTGGTGTAGAATATAAAAGACCCATGTGGTAAAGCATGGGTAATACACAGTTGTTTTTTACACCTGGATTGTAAAAAGGGAAAAACATATTTTGGAGAGCTTCAGGTTTACTTAGTCTAATATATTAGCAATACATACGCAGATTTTGTCTCCTCTTACCTATTGTAGTTGACTATTCATTTTAGCAATTTCCTGTTCTCTCTCCTTCCAGTCTTAAATGAAAAGGCGTGTGGTGATTTTAAAAAAAAGAATGTTAAATATTAACCAGTTCTTAGGGAAAACAATGAAATGCCACTTTACTGTATTTCAGATTTTGGGAAGCAATTCCCAATAAAGATTCCCACCCCTCCCCCCGTTTTTTATAAAAAAAATCTGGGCTCATATAAGGAGTCAAATTAGCCTCATCAAGCTAATTTTCTAACATTTTTGAAAACAACCAGCTTTCTAAATAATTGCTTGGTCGTGCCTGTGATCACTTGGGATAAAATATATTGTTATCATCATTTTCTTAATCCTCAAAGATCTTTAAAGACACGAAGTGCACAAGCTAGAGAATATGTAACTTTATTTTCGTGCAGTAGAATGCATATTTGATTAATATGGAATTGTTTATCAGTGATAACATATTCTATGGTATATGGAACATAAATCAAATACTATTTGTATTAAGATTATTCTGAAAAATGATACATTCTTTAACCAATATATACCAGCTAGTGTTAATTAACTTTGAAATTTAAAGTAATTTAACTAAATAAGTAACACAATAAAAGAAAATATTGCTTTTCAGAGGTTTAATACCCACCATTTCTTTGTAATTTTACCATCTTCTTCCAGCAAATGCAATTCTTGTATCTCTTCATCCTCTATTAGTTCAGTATCTTATTTCATGACTACTCTTAATTCCTTATTCTTCTATATTAAAACTCTATCTTCATCTTGGTAGGAGTATTTAATCTTTTAATCATATCTTAAACATCTAATGAGCAGGCTGCTACTAAATATTTACAGTGATGCCAAAACTAATAATAAGAACATAAGTGTTCCAAGGAATAGCTGGAGTATGTTACTAAAAAAAAATAAGTAAAACTAATTCTTTATATAAGAGTTAAGAAGAAGTTAAAATCTCTTCGAAGGACTGTTTTAGAATAACATCTGAATGGACCATTTATTCAATTATATCTTTTGGCTTCAAATGATTTGTTTCAGATAATTTCCTTAGTTTCTATGACCAGATAGTTGCTTTCTTTTTTATTTCTTTGGGTACTTATTTTTACTTTTCCAAACAGGAAACAACTTTATATTTTATTTATTTGCATCACATAGGTAGCTGATACTATGTTCTAGATTATGAGAGGCTATATTCAGAATCTAAAAAAAAACACATAAATTTAGACAATACAAGTTTGTATTGAAAAATTCCATACATTTTAGACATTTATGTCTCTAAGTATATTTTAAGCCAAAGGTTTAAATAATATGCATTCTATAGCAAAGAAAATAGGATGGTTAAATATGATAACTAGAACTTGGCTAGCCCTCTGGTTGTCAGGACACTTAAACAATTTTTAACTGTATAATTTCTATGACTAATATTCCTGGATTTTAAAGTTACACTATAATGCCAAACGAATAAATGGAATAAAATTTTAAAATAAGGGTCCCAGTTAGAAGAACGTATATTAGTATGTTTTAAAATAAGACGCAAAGGGTTTGCATCCAGTATTTTATTCCCTTTAAGACTATAATTGACAAACTGCAGTAATCATGCTTTTATGTGTTTTTCTGCCTCTACTGAATTCATTTAAAGAAAAAGAAAGTAAAAAAGTGAAAAAGAGACTCCAGAATTTTGAAACCCAGTGGTCCTAAAGTGATGGGAAAATAGCCAAGGTGTCACAGCTAATTTCTGACCCTGTTTTATGAGTTCTGCTGTTCCTTATTCCCCCTGTCAGCCTGGGAATCCCTGAGGCTGTGCAAACTGGCTGAACATCACTCAATCCAAGTTTTATATCCCCTTTTAATAATGTTGAGTCTATTCTGTCCAACTTTGATTCAGACAACCTGCTTGTCTTGAAAAAGTGATATATTTAATCAGTGACTCTGTCTCCAGCATAGCTCCCACTGCGTGTGACTAGAGCCAGAGAGTAGTGCAGTGGTCTGTCATTTCTGTTTGAATGGGTAATGTGGAGCCCATCAGCTGAAAAGACAGGAGCTGGAACTGCTTGTTAGGACACATGATCAAAAGCCACTCTCTGCTTTCTGCCAATCAAACCTCATGTCGCCTTGTGGGGCAGACATTAAATAGATTTTTTTTCTGCCTTACAATATGGGCACTTTGCCAGTTTGACACGTGAACTGTTACAAAAGATAGCAGAGTTTTGACCACTTGCTGACTGCTTAAAAATATTACCGAACACTTGTCAAAATGAAATATTCATAATACTATATTATGATAAATTCAGTGAAGTATTATTTGGTGCATTTATGTTGTAATTTATGGAATTTTTTTGTGGGGCAGAAGAAACAGTAGACAATTGCTTCTTGGGTGAAAGTAAGGAAGACAAAACTGTAAATCAGTCCAATTACAAAGCTATCACAACTGTGTGACAAATAGTTTTGAATAAGATGATTATTACTTTATGAAAGTAACATTAGTTAATTAAATGTTATTTTGCATTCTCTCTCATCTGCTTTAAAAATTATTTACTTCTTGTAAGTCATTGTAGGAGAGTGGCTTTTGTATTATATTTAATACAAAAATATGTAAAACTTTTATTTTGAAATATAATTCAGGATATTATTCCTTCTGCTTATTGAGAAGATGGACACATTTTAAATTCGAAGACAGTCTTTAATTTGTGGCTGTCCTGATGGGTGTTTTTACTCTGCCTTTTCTTTTTCTTATCCTCTGAAGATTCCACTATTATATTTCTGCTTCATCTTTGTGCCCATAACATTACCCAGTAATGATAGTGGAATAGACCTAACTTCTAAGGTTTTTAAGAGAAGAATGAGTACCTAAGTACTTTTGACTTAAAAGGTCATTGAAATGGGCATTTCCTACCATTTTCAAACCACCCAGATAACTGTTCTAAAGCTGTTAAATCTTAGTTGGTGTTTTGATATCTCCAAACTTGCCACTTGCCGTTTCTTCTCTAATGATCATTTTAAAAGGAGTTAAACATTTTCACCAAAACATACCATGGCAATCTAGTGGAACTCATTTAAACAGTGAGCTACACATAAACAGCTGCTCCTTCAATAAGCCATTCTTTATAATACCCTTATTACCTTCTAGTGTCTCAAATTCTGATTAGTCAACAGTGCTGATTGCTGTACAGCATTCCGTTGCCCATCTTCCTTCTGCTCAGCTGCTCATGTCTTAGTTGTTATTTGATTACAACACAACTTGTGCATTGTTTCACCAAGTTGCTCTTCACATTGTGTCTTAAAAACTGAATTATCTAGGGAAACTGGGGTGTTGTGAGAGTGACTTTCTTTATACACATTTAAAATGTCTGAGTAAAGCATGGTATTAAAAAAGACATAACTATGGAATTCTTAGGTTGGAAAGAATAATTGTGGCTTAAAACTCAGTACTTATAATTGAATTATGAAACAGACATTAAGGATGTGGAAGTGTTTTAAAAAGCATATACTATTTTACAAATTTAAAGAGTTATAAAAATGTTATATTATGGTGATTAAATTTCAATCAGATATAAAGTTCTGGAAGAGGTAATTATGTATGTATAACTCCATAGGAAGGGCCTAAAGGACCTTCATCTTTGCCCCAGGACTAGATAATTTTAGTCCAATTACTGTGCAGCACCAATGATGCCTCACTAAATAGGATAGCCTGTTGGTAGTTTAAGTTGTGATGAAATAAGTAAGGGTGGGAAAAATCTCTATAATGAAGTTTGAATTTCAGCTATGCCTTTGTTGTGACCCCCTGGAATTTACTCTTAGTGAGTAGGAAATGCTGACACACTAGAAATGCAACCCCAGTAAAGGCCCTAAATCTGTCATTGTGCTCTGGAGTCTGCTCTGAAAATAGCAAAGCTCTTTTGGTAAATTAAAATCGGTGTGAATGGGAACAGATGTTGACATGTTTTACTTTATCTTCAGGGGTGCCAGTTAAAGAGGAGGGGGTCAGCAAGGTTAGATGGTAGGAAATAGAGTAAGTGTGCAAACTTGTTTTGTGAAGGGAGTTCTGTTTTGGGACATTAGTCAATAGAATTGTATTTCTCTTTTGTAGTCCAGGTAAGAATTATACCTCCATTACTATATCTACAGGAAAGATGAGGGGGGTGGTATTTATTTCTGGATGGCTATCTGCTTTTGATGTTCCCTTGTGATTGTGTCTTTTCTTCATCAAACTGCTGTAAACTGTCTCAGATTGCTATTAGGTTTTACTTTGCAACATCATTTTGGCATAGCTTCCTAAAGTATTTGTTGAATCCTGGTGCTGTAGTAGAGTCTTTGTACTGGTATTTGTCAAAAATAATGAAAATGGTTTATGCTCTAAAAATGCACAATTTTTCAAATACCTTGTATAGTCAATTTAAATAAGTCTCGTAGAACTTTCAGTCTTGATTTGAAAAAATAGCATAGGATGAATTTATTTATAAGAACCTTAATAGTTTCTCTCAATTCCTTTTACATTTTAGATTACCTTATAATTTTCTAAATCTACATGAACAATAATGATCAATTTTGTCAGTATTATTCACACCTTTTATTAATTTAACATAGATGAATAAATGTGAATGTTGTGAAGAGTTGATTGGGAATAGATTTTAAATCTGACAGTTAGATTACAGGGTACCTAAGAAAAAATGGCTCTTTCACTAGGTACCTAGTAATTTAATTCTTGTTTGAAATTATTATAATTTATTACAGTGTGTGGGTCCTAATGAATGTCTACTATTAAATGAAAAGGAGAAATTGAAATTAAGATTATGAAATTCTTTTAACTCATATCTTTAAATCCCCTTAAACAATTCAGAAGACATTAATAAGCTATGGAGGTTATGTTCCATATTCTGTAATGACAAATAAAAACAATTTTTTTCAGTGTTTAAAGAGTCTAGAAAATGTTGAGTGTCATTAAACTTCAAAGCATGCAATCTTGGAATTTTATAAAATGGTTGGTAGTAGCCATTATAACAGCATTAAAACTGGCAACTTCATTTAAATATTTATTTGGACTATACATAGATTTTTCTAGCATTTGAGTTTTCCAGAAATAGTGACTATTTCCTTAGTGTTAAACACTTAATGTAGGATGATTTGAGATTTCATTGAGCTATATACCACACCAGATTAACATTTTAAAAATTCCAAATACGAAGGAGAGTTTTAAAATGTCAGTAAAAATTTAGAAATAAAATAACGATGTCCAATTGCCCAAAGGCATTGAAAGTTGCTACTTACTCCTAGATCTAAGTAAAAGCTGGCATGTACACAAAATGAAGCTCAAGACTTTTAAAAATAGTAATTCCTGATATTAATGTAATAAACATTTACTGTTTATTACATTAATGATGATATATGGCAATTTTTCTAGCCTGATGAATTATCTGAAGTGTCATTTGAAGGGTCCATTGAGTATCTTACCTGGTAAGAAGCCCCTCTTGCATAAATTTGGCCATGCTTATTTGAAAATCATTTAAGAAAGAAAATAAGCGTGATTGGCCCCTTGAATTTCAAACCATTAGCATGCTTACCTAAAACTTCTAAAATTTTGTTTCCTAATTTCTGGAGCTTTTTTTTAAATTGATGCTGCCATAATGCATATATAAGCCAATAATTAGTTTACGTGTAGAAAGAGAAAAAGAAAATAAGCAAGGTGGTGAGAAGTTTACATTTGACTGTAGAGAATAATCCTGCTCTGGGTTTTTGACAGCCTCAGAACAGTGCAAGCAGAGGAGATGTAGGGCCTGGTCGTCTCTCACTGCGGTGACCCCCAAGTACTAATCTTGGATATGAGAAATAAAATGTGATGTCTTCAGAGAGTGGCTATTTAGGTAGATTTTTGTTGGTTGGTTGTAATTTCACATAAATTTCCCTTGAGACTGTGGAACTGTGCTTAGACCTGTAAAAGTCATATCTCTATTCTTTTCTTTTGTAATACAATTCTCTAACTCCCTCTCCCCACTCCCACCCCTACTTAAGGATGTGTTGCCAAAAGAATGTAGTAAGAGTGCTAGCTGTTTTTAGATGGGAAGGTGATTTGTTGCCTCTGATAATCTGCTTGTTGAGCTCAAGTTAGCTCTGGCATCTGAAGGAAATGAATGTCAGAAACAAGTAGGGCAGTGCTCTCTTAGAAATGATTACTGATCTCTTTTTAAAATGTTTACAGTAGTTGTTTAATAAGGAAACAATTGGACAGAATTTATGCTGCCTAAGTTTCTATAAATAACAAAGCCTTTTCTCATCTATCTGTAATGTCCACGTGGTTGCTGTTTATCACGGTAACTAGTTCCAACAGTTAAATTCCGGTGTCTCTCATCTACTATTACAAAAGGCTAAAGTGGGCCAACTACATCATGGGGATAGGGCAGGAAGATAAAACTTTCTCATATTATTCAGTGTGAGAACATGATGGCTGTACTATAAAAAACTGCTTTAAAATATTTTTGCTAATTGTGATTCAGTAATTTTGAAATGTTAACTTTGGAAAAACATTGACAATTTACAAAAGCATATCTACTGTTAGATATTTAATTAGATTTTTTTCTCCTTTGTGCCTATTTAAACTCTAAATGAAAGATGGAAATATGTTTGCTCTAAATATTTGATGTGATTGAGATGAGATTAAGCGGTTTAAATGATTTAAAAATTATATTTACTTTAGTGCAATCTGTTAGATTCAATGCTAATCTGTCTTTTGGTTTGCTTTGTGGTACAGGAAACTAAGCACCGAGCGTTAAACTATTCAGTGCATGGTTAGGGTTAAAAACCTGGGTTCCCTCTCTGTACCAGTTACCAAGTTCTTCAGACAAAGTTGAGTTTGCTGTTCAGACATTAGCTGTACTTCTTAGCGATGACCTTGTCGGGTAGAGAAGCATGGCACAGTGGCACTTTCCAGCTGTATTCAGCCTATCCGTCGGGGTATAATCATGCTCAGTCCCAGCACCGCAGGCTTGGACATATGTTGAGTTTTATTTCTTTCTTCTGACATTAATCCTATTCACCAGCTGTTCTGCCAGCTGCCATTCTTCAGTTTAGAGATTACATTTTGGGGGATACCAACAAAGGTCTAGTTGACCACTGCTTTCTTTTTTTCA